>NC_056749.1:201902924-202147924 GCF_019279795.1 Protopterus annectens
GGCCAACAGTCTCTTCGTTGCCTAATGATGGGACTCTGTCAGAGAACGTTGCCAACCTCAGGTACATGTCTGTAGGTGCTACATCAGAGGGATCGGAGGTACAACTAACAGCAGGCATCCACTTGCAGCCAAGGCAAATTGTTAACCTGGGAACACAAACAAGGCAAGAAACTAAATAAATCCAAAAACAGGTTTGAAAAACCAGCAACACAGTCCGAGAAGAGTCAAACACTATTTATTCCACTGTTTAAAGCGCTTTTAGTCAGCCTGATAGCAAACTTCTTCAGAAACAGTTAACAGCAATAAAAACCTTCCTTATAAGCAAGACAAGTGATCAGCATTCACTAATTGCATCACTTTGTTCTACTTAAGCAAACACACAATTAAAAAGTGACAACTGTTAACCAGTAGTAAAACATTAAAGTATATAAAACACATTAAAGTATGTTAACATGTCTACGACAGTGACCACAACACACAAAGGTAAAAACATTAAAAGTTATTTTGTATAACCCAACTATTGACAGAAATATAGGTTTTTAACAAAATGTGACTCATCTCTGCAAGCTCTTTAGTTTGAGAATGCTACTAATTGAACAGGAGTCATTCAACCCAGGAAAATTGTAGGCATTGAGCCTCACTTGCCAGGCTAATTCAAGTTCAAGTTTGAGTGGTCTAGGGCCACCCCTACTGTCATACTTGGCTTGATCAATAATAAATTTAAAAGCATAGTGTGCTTAGCTAGCGCATTTTCCAGTTTACATTTATTCATAGCATATTGGTGTTCATAAATTCTGTCACGGAGCCTCCACTCCGTCTTTCCTATATAGAAAGCAGTACAGAATGTACACCTAGCCAAGTAAACTACAAAAGACGAATTACAGTTGAATCTGCCTTTCAGTTTATAAGTTGTACTGTTGACAAACAAATTACTGACTTCTACAAGTTTACAGTAGTTGCAATTTTGACATTTATTCATCCCAGTATTCTGTACTACTGGGGTGTATTGCTGTTCTAAGAAAGTTTTAAGGATCTTCCCTCTTCTAAATGTCACTCTAGGGGTCTCACCTACTTTAACGTAAATGTTAGGGTCATCTTAAACCGGTCCCAATTTTTCTGTAATGTGTCCAAACATGAGTAACTCTGTGAACTGAATGTAGTTATGAAGGACAATGTGACATTCTTGTCCTCACTAAACAATGCTCTACTAGTGTTGTCTGAACATTCTTCCACTACACTGTGCGTACTAGATGGTGTCAGTAGGGGTTTAGCACTAAGTAAAGGAATGTATACCCTTATCCACTCTCTTAGTTGTAACCTCTTGGATAAGGGCATCCAAGAGGGGCTCTGGGTATCCACGGTGCAAAAACATGCTTTTTAAAAACAGCACATTCATCAGAAAAGTCTTCGTCCAAACTAGTCATTCTAGAGGCCCTCACTAACTGGCCCTTAATGACTGACCTCTTTTAGTCAAATTTAAATTTGAATAAAATGCCAAAATTGCAACTATTGTAAACTTGAAGAACTCACCAATTCGTTTAAGGTTAACGGTACAACTTATAAATTGAAAGGCAGATTCAACTGTAATTCGTCTTTTGTAGTTTACTTGGCTAAGTGTACATTCTGTCCTGCTTTCTATATAAGAAAGACGGAGCGGAGGCTCCGTGACAGAATGTATGAACACCAATATGCTATGAATAAATATAAACTGGAGAATGCGCTAGCTAAGCACACTATTTCTAATAAAGAACATGCTATTTAATTTATTATCATTGATCAAGCCAAGTATGACAGTAGGGGTGGCCCTAGACCACTCAAACTTAAAGAACTTGAATTAGCCTGGCAAGCGAGGCTGAATGCCTACAATTTTCCTGGGTTTAAATGACTCCTGCTCAATTAGTACTATTCTCAAACTAAAGAGCTTGCAGAGATGAATCCCATTTTGTTAAAAAAACATCACTTCTGTCAATAGTTGGGTTATACAAAATAACTTTTAATGTTTTTACCTTTGTGTATTGTGGTCACTGTCGTATACATGTTTACATACCTTTAATTTTAAAGTATATAAACACATTGAAGTGACAACTGATAACCAGTAATAAAAACATTAAAGTGTGTTTGCTTAAGTAGAACAAAGTGATGCAATTGGTGAATGCTGATCACCTGTCTTACTTATCAGGAAGGTTTTTATTGCTATAATTGTTTCTGAAGAAGTTTGCCATCAGGCTGATGAAAAGCACTTTAAACAGTGGAATAAATAAATAGTGTTATTTGACTCTGACTGTGTTGCTGGTTTTTCGAACCTGTTTTTGAATCAAATTGTTAACCTACCGTGATGGCAAAGGCTGTTGGCTTAAATTTTTCTTTTTTTGTGGCTGAAGGATCAAACGTGGGATTGAGACTCTCCCATGGTAAAGCTGACAATGGTTCCTCTTTCCCAGGGAAAACAAGTAGCAAATGCCAGTAAAAACAAAAGGTCTTTTTAAAGTCACTTTTTACAACTGCAGTACAAAGCACTTAAATACTTTGCCAGCGCCAGAAAATAAAATAATTTCTCCACAAATAAAATGGTTTTCAGTTACTTTAAAACTGACAATACAGCACAGACTCCTAGCTTTAAAAGTAACTTTCCTGAAGAGGAAAATATGAATAAGCAAAACTGCTACACAAAGTTTATTCCTCTCAAAAGGAAATTTATCTTGCCAAAGGAAGAACATAAGCAGACCAGTTTTATCTTTGAAAGCTTCACAAGCATACATTTTGGCATCAGTAAAGCTCTGAACTGTCTGGCCCCCACACTCAGTCAGCTCAATTAAAGCTGCCTGACAAAATTTGGGCACGTCAAAAGCTCCCTGAAGCTTTGGGAGCTGGCCGGCTGGTTACATCCTTGCCAGGATATAAATTCATAACTAAGGCTACTGCAGCAGTTAAGGCTACTACTGTAGTTATCCATTTCCCTCTAGTACGGTCGAGTGACGTTTTAAAGACATGCAGGTAGGCGTGTAAATGGGTGTGCCTTCTTTGAAGGTTGGGTGCCAGGCTGGCTCCTTGGCACTGTAAAAATTCACTGCCAATCATTAGCGGACCGGAGTACCGCTGTGGTGACCTCTAACCGGGATAAGCCAAAAGACAATGCCTAGGTGGTACTTTGTAGTACAAAGAGCAGCACACCAGATTGTGGCTATACCAGGAAGAGTATGAGTGCCATTTAGTGAGCAGAAAGGCTACGTAAAAAGGAGCAGAGGTGCCAAGGGAACGTTTGAGAGAGGGGGCAGCATTTACATTTTCCCAAGCGAGGTACAAGTGTGTAGCAAAGTACTTTCTAGGTGAGCCTGCCAAGTGTTTGAAAAGACTTGCAGTTCCATGCCTCTCTCTTAGTATATTAGAATTCCAGAGTTTAGGGAGACAGAGTATATGAAGTCTCCATCAGTGGGCTTTGCTTTACAGTTGGTAGCATCTTGGCAGAATAATTTGTGATCTTTTTGTGCTGTGGAGTTGGAGAATATTAGACTATGGTATCTGTCTGAATCACAAATTATGTCGTGACAAGCTGTGAGCAGGTTAAATAGGACCTTAATTCCAGCCAATTAAATCACATACTGCAATGATGTGTCCTATAATGACAGTTGAAGACAAATTTTGCAATTTTAATTATAGCGTTGGTCAAGTAATAACAGTTGTATTGTAAACTGAAGAACATGGAGGCTGCATATAGGAGAGCAGGTATCAAAGTCACGAGGCAATACTCATCCTAGCCTGCTACATTAGGCAGATTTGGCATTAAAGAAAGAATGCTCCCATTTTTTGATGGGTTTTCTTTACAGCCTGTTTTATGTGGTACTCTAATATTAGGTTTTCATCAATGATAAACCACAGGAGTTTTCAATGGATTATTTCTATCTTGGTATTGTTTGAAAACAAAACTGAGAAGGAATTTCTTTGGTGTGATGGTTGCTTAGAGACAAAGTATGGATTTTTTGGGAAGTTAGAAGGTGCTGTCTCAAGTTATCCAAGCCTCAATCCTTGAGAAAGTTAAACAAACACCCAAGAAGTTAGGTTTCTTGCAGAAGAGACTATTGTGGAATCCTATGCATATTGGATGAGTTACTCATTTGGTTGCTAAATGAAGATCATTAAATTATTACACTAAAATAATAGTGGACCTTATATAGACCTTGAGGAACTCAGACTGTTACTGGAAGACTGGAACAGATGAGGTTTTGCCACTCTACAGCTTGTTGCCTGAAAGGGATAACTGTTTAACCATGCCATACACAGTTTTCAAAACGACAGTAAATTTTTGGTGCGACACTGTTGATACTCAACTGTATGACTAGGAAATCCAAAACAAGTAGGGTGGCATTTCAAAGTAATGGCTATGCACCAAGATGAACTGTGAGGGTCTCAAATTTAAGCTGAAGGCTACTGCTACTTAACAAAACCATGTAGTGCAATGCATACAGCAGCAATATGGCAAGGAACAGGGTGATTTACTCAAACCTTTTGAGAGATGCATACAAAACCTGGTGGGTAAAAGGTTAGTTAACATGCAGTCAGTGCCACATGGACAAAAATAAACAAAAGCACTCTACAAGCTGATAATGCAACTACAGTTTGTAAGCCACTGTAATATAGTACATGGCAATTTGCTAGCAGGAAGCAAATTTATTCAATGCCAATCTTCTTAGTGCTCTGTGGTCAGTAACTAGAGAAAATGAAAGTACGACTGAAACACCCCACCACCTGTCAACACTGGGAGCAACAGTTAAGAAAAACAGCAAACTGGAGTGGTCTACAGCAGCCCATGTTACCCAAGGTCAAATGGATCCATGCCCACCCATGGAGGGAGCATAACATGATTTGCTGTTAGCAGCAAGGACTTAAAGCAGAAATTAGCAGGGGCAGACTTTCTCCCAGACAGCCAATAGCTAACACCCCTCCCCAAAACCATGATCACAGGGGTCAAAAACTGAGGTGTGGAGAAGACAAGTGTTTGCTACTATTACAAAATAAATGTACACTTAAATGGGAAAACATTCTGCCTAATTAGAAGCTACATCAGAAAGTCTTCCCAAGACAGTGTCAATTGCCAAACAAAAGATTACCACAAAACTCCTGTCCTGATTTCTATTCAACATTCTGCATCCTTCCCATTTTATATTTTACCTCCAAAGCTCCTACTATTGTCCTGCATTTCTCAGTGAAATAAAACAATTTCTAAAACACATCCAAAAGGACTAGACTGAGCTACAGCAGTGACCTCTATATAACAAGGGGGGACAAGAAACTTACATGGGAAATGCAGTCCACTTTTTTAATCTCTCAGCTTCCCAAGGTTAGGCTAACTTTCTACCTGGACAAGTTCACACTAGAAACCAAGATGGGCCTAAGCAATGGAATCCTAGCACACCAGCACCAAAGTTCTGAGTGACAGGGGTTACCTGGTGGTGATGCTCTCTGAACGTCAGCAACATCTGTTCCACAGTAAGCTAATGGAAAAACTAAATGGGGAGTAATGAGTTGAAGGATACAGAAACGGCTGAAGAAAGTTAGGAAGGTGGAAAATATCAAAAGATATGGGAGTAAAAAGTTGCATGCCATATTAAGTTCTGAGGTCTATGGTTTTCTACAAGTAGATATCAAATTTAAAATTAATACTGGCAACAGACAGCAAGACAAATCTTTTCAATGATGAAAAACTTGAAAACAGTGGTCAACAGGAGAAAGGAATTCAAAGGGTCTACTCCGCAAAAGTGCTACACTATAGCAAAGGCAATCCAAACAGCGAGAATAAAAAGCTCTGCTGAGGGGTCTATTTTTCAAAGTGTATACCAGTACTCCTGCTTTCTAAATGTAGCCCCCCCCCCCAAACCACAGATGATACAGGCTGAAGCAAAAAGAAAAATTTAATCTAGGAATTATTCCCCACAGGAAATATCAAATACAAAACTCCCACTATCACAAGGGAACAGATCCTTAATACTCTCATCAATGGGCCCATACAATATCAAAGGATGCCACCTTCTTCTTTCGGCTTTTCCCGGTTAGGGGTTGCCACAGCGGATCACCTGTCCGGTCATGATTGGCAGTAGAGTTTTACGGTGTTGAATTGCCAGCCCGGCGCCCAACCTTCCACAGAAAGTGCACACAAACGCACTCATGCCTAGGGCCAATTTAAAGCGAGTGTCCAATCCACCTAAGGAAGCCTTCTAAAATAGCATGAAACAAACAGGAATTCTAGAGCCCTGATAAGTTACTGTAGCTTCCAAAGATGCTCCGTGCCTCATGAATGGAGAAAGGCAACAGTCGTTCATCTGCACAAAGGTGGGCCCATCTTCAGACCCATAAGTATCACTAGTCTTGTATGTAAAGCCATGGAAAGAACCATGGAAAGGATAGTAAACCTCCAGACACTGGACTCAACCCTGTTTGGTTTAGTCAAAGGCAGATCATGCCTACTCAACCTGGTGGACTTTGAGAAGTTCAACCAAAGCAATGGATGAGGGCAAAAATCACTCGCTGCCTACCCTGACCTGGCCAAGGCATTTGACAATAACCCACTCAGGCACTGTTGACAAACAAGAGGTTAAGGACAAACTAGCTCACAGACAGGACCCAGGAAGTTAGAATTGGGGAGTCCACCTCTACAAAGTGGCCAGTCACAAGTGAAGTCCCTCAGGAATCAGTCCTTGGGCTTCTCCTTTTTGGCATTTACTTCTCAGAAGTAATGGCCAACGTCAATGGTCTCTGGCTGACAATTTGCAGATTACCACCAATTAGGAGCCCTGATTGAATCTCACACTGACAAATGTTCTCCAGGATGGAGCTGGCACAAACAACTGGTGTCAGAGCCATAGACAAAGTAAACAAGAAATGCATAATAGCATCCTTTGGGAAGTTATCCATCTCTGTCACCTATTATATTGACAACACACCCCTTAGAGTTGACCCAGTGGTCAGGGACTGGGGGGGGGGGGGACACACCGATCGTAATCTAGCCTTTTGATCATCTTGTGTCTACAGTGGTGAGGAAAATCATTCTGTTGCGCAATGTATAAACAAAAGGTAAGGCATCCAAGTCCTTACACTTATCAAGGGTATCAGAACTGGTCAGAAATTTGGGAAGCACGGTTAGGCTTAAAAAGGCCCTTGTGGTCGACAGCCAACAAAAAACATAAGCCACAATAAACAAGCCATTTTTAAAATTTCAACACTGCACATGTCACGAGTACTGTATGCCTGTCTATAAACTCTGTAGTGGGTCTTAGTCTTTCTCCTGTTAGCACCGGTTTTGCTGGCTAACAGGGTTATCAGGAGCACTTGTAACAACAGGTAGCTACTACATCCAATAAAGGCTAGTTTGCATTGGTACCACAGTGACAAAGTAGCTCTCCCTACAAACAAGATGCTGGGGAGCCCCCCAACAGAATTACTATGCAAAGCTCTGAATAATCACCTTAAAAGTGGTGCAAGCTTAAACACAGGGGGTTCAGAATAAATCTACTAGGATGATTAAATGCATGCTCCTGTGCACACAAGCACATGGGGGATACTTTAAGTTCAATATTCTGACAACAGTAATGAGAGGAAGGGATATGGCTTAAAATGACTGAGGATATGCCACAAGGCACAGAAAAAGAATGAATGGTAACAACAAAATTTAATCTACACAAGGTAGTGTAAAAGCTGTGTAAGACAGTAATGCAAAAAATGAGCCAGTTAAAGGACAGGGGCAGTGAAGCAGCACAGCTGCTGGAGTGATGGCTGCAATAATGAGCAATACCAGTTCGACTCAAGTTCTCTTATGTGCAGGTGTAAAAATAGTAGGCAGTTGTGTGTCTACAGTACCAGTTTTACTATACACCGACTCAAGTGACTTGAATTTGATTAATGCCTGGGTGCCTGACAACACAGACAGGAAGGAAGATGCGTGTGCCCACCCTTAGCAGAAGGGATAATTATCATGGCTGCCTTGCACTGCTGCTCAGCTGGAAAACACAACTGTCAGGATTTTTTTCTGGGGGGGGCAGGGAGAACTGCAGCAATCCGAGCAAACTGTTAGCCCAAGTGGAAAGGCATGACTTTGCGGATAAAGCATCACAGGCAGTCACTGCAGCTATGCAAGTGCACACATCACAAGAAGGGTTGGGTCACTTATAATAAAACAATCCCATAGCTGGCTAGTGAGTGCACAGCAACGCCCAATAGCTGTCTGCATGATGCTGCTCCCTCCCCTATAACAGCCTCTCACACCCCCACAGTGGGGAATCAATTGGCATCCAGTAGAGAATATTGATGGTTGGAAGGTATTGGGGGAAAGGGTAGTAGCCAATTAAATATGGGTAGTTCATAATGTTTCACTACTTTCACTCAGATTCTCTACTTCAGTGTCTGTCATACTGTTTAGAAATAATGGTCTAAATAAAATATTAAACTTGCTCATCTACCCAACAATCTAGCTGTCAGACATTGGCCAATATAATCACAGACCATAAAATGAACTAGTTTACAGCTCACCGAGGAGGTGCTCCTAAATATGTGCATAGATAAATCAAGTGCTCTGAAACACTGTCATATCATTGGTTGCACTGACCACTGAGTTTACTTTTTTACATACAACCAGTCAGTTAAATTTGTAGAGGAGTTTTTCAGCCAAAGTTTCAGTGGAACCAGACACTTCACTGCGAGTTGGAATAACCAGTGTTTGCACATTTACATAAAATAATAGGCTGTATAAAAATTTTGGTTAGGCGGAATGACAGAACTACCTGTTGATAATCTGAAGAAACTCAAAACATACGCCCCATGCCAAATGCAATGTGTTCTGTGGCCTAGCAAAAAACAAACAAATACAACTCCCACAGGCATACACAGAGATTCCACCAATAGCTCCATGTGCAAGGCCTACTAATCATAATCATCACATAAAATATGGCCAACTGCTTCAAGGAAACTGCAAGCAATTATACAGAAGTGGCCATACACCTATAAAATCAGAATGGAAAGCATACTCTCTCCAAGGAGCCGCCTGTTTATCTGAAGTCTTTCTAAACCAGGCTAGCAGATATAGAAACCCGAAATAGTGAAATCCCAAATGTCAGTATGTAGAAACTCTATAGCCAAAAGCTTTAAATCGCAAAACACCTAAGTGCGAAATTCAAAACCCCGAAGTTTGGAGCTTCTGGTGTTGCGATGCGTGAATGGCTAGGTGTAAGTTCAGGTATGTATGAGTGTGTGTTGGTTAGGGGCTTTAGTGTGCGTTTTGGCTGTGAAAGGTGTGGGTGTGATTGCGCGATATTGGAGTTAGTATATATAAGTGGGGGGTGCAGCCCCCGTTTGTCTGTAGTGTGGGGTTGTATGTTTGATTGTGGGAGGACATTGTGTGCATGTGTATGTGTGTGGTGCATCTGTAGTGTAGGTTCGTGATTTTAAATTTCGTGGTTATGGGGTTTCGGGATTTAAAGCCTTCGGGTATAGAATTTACAAATACGGAAATTTGGGATTTCCAGATCCTATATTGAATATATCCTATATCCATTATCCTAGTCCCAACACCTATAATATATAAATGGATAGAGAGACTCACACCCACGCTATCTATAATATAAACAGATAGAGAGACTCACACCCACACTCACTCTATTATATAATGCAATACAATACATCAGGGCTACCAGATACTTTGTTTGTTCAGACTTGTACTAACTCATACAGGAATGCAACGAATGTAGTGCCAAACTCTAAAATCATTCAATCAGAGCTGGAGAGTGGGGGTACATTTCAATTGTGTGATTAGTGGGCTTTCCAAGTTAAAATGTTCTAAATAAAAGTAAAACGGGGCTTCATAGTTGGTTTATTTAAGCATTAAAGGAGAGCAAATCAGGACCCACTGCATTAAAATAGTCATCTGGTACAATTTAAATTTCTTACCATTATTTTTTTCTTCTTCTGTAAGGGTAAAAAAATAAATACAAAAAAAAAAAAAAAACACTATCCTTTTAATTTACAAGCCACATAGCCCAAAAAACTTGGGATACACA
Organism: Protopterus annectens; assembly: GCF_019279795.1. Taxonomy (NCBI): domain Eukaryota; kingdom Metazoa; phylum Chordata; order Ceratodontiformes; family Protopteridae; genus Protopterus; species Protopterus annectens. The sequence continues at coordinate 201,912,965 of NC_056749.1, forward strand.
GGGTGAAAAAAAAACTGAGCAATAGTTAGGTTCTACAAGTTAGTCAGGGTCACGCTGGGTTTTCATCTTGAGCTCAAGTTAACCGATAAGGATTGCTTCATGATTACAGAAGGGATAGGGTAGGATTCAAAATGTCTAAAGAACTAGCCTGTTTTGTGCATTAATAGTGCTTTATATGGATATTAAGATCAATCTTCAGCAATTAACATTTCACAAAAAACTAGGATTAGACTCCACTACGAAAATCAAGCCCAGTGAACTTCCTGTCAGAATTTGCAATCTACAGGCCCGTTCAAAACGTACATCAGCACCACTCAAGAGAAAGCCAAATTTTACTTCAGCACATCAGTTTCTTAATGGATGTAAGATATTCAAAACTGCAAGTGCAAATTTAAGGATAAAAATAAGACCAGTTTTGCCTTTCAAAAGTACAGTCTAAAGAACCAGTATCCATTAGCGCAGTTAAAATTAAAAGTGAGCTCGGGATTTAAATGTAAAGCTTTCTTATATAATTTTATACACACAGTGCATATTATAGTATACATATACATTCACACATGCATGCATTTATATCACATACACAATGAGAACAGGCTGAAATTAGCAAGTGTAATCGTATACAATGTCTTATTGAATCATTTATGAATCCTGCTAAAATATCAACTAAATGATCTACATTTTTGAGAATACTGTCAATATTTATGGATGCCAAGTACCCTATCAATATCTATAAATGAGAATACCACCCCAGCTCTTTAATCTTAAGTAAAGCATTTTTTCCCTATTCCATTTATCACCACTAAGATGGTCTGATGTCTAACATTTTAACATCCTAGATAGAGGTTTCCCCAACCCCAAATACAAAGGCAGTACAAACACAAGTAACAAGACAAAAGGCAAATATAACAAATATTTATCAGTCGTTGAATATGGAAAAGTTAAAAGTGTGCATTTTGGAATCATGGGAACAAAAAGCACCATTTCCACATGGTAGCATTCACCCGGATTTACACCTGTAAGCACAGACCGTGCAAGACCCAATGATTAGCCTTGGCTATACCTGCCAACACACTGTTGAAGAGTTAAGGAATTATTTTTATGCATTAAAAACAAAACAGGACTGCAATACTGATTTAACTTGCATAGTATATATTGGAAACTACCACCAAGCCTAGGAAATGGACAGTGCCAGAGCGAATACAATTCCATAGATTGCATACAGATGTACTGCATCAGGTTGCAGGGACCATTACATTAAAAAAAAAAAAAAAAATTAAGGCTACAGACTTAAGCATTGAAAGGGTGAACAGTAGAAGTCATTGCTGAACCAGACAGGACCTTAAGGCAACCTAGAGAACTCAGCCCTTGAGCTTTCAAAAAGCAGCATTACAATGAGTGATGCAGGGTACTATGGAGAGAACACTGATCAGCCAAATGCAAATGCAGAAACACCCCGTCTTACTAGTCCAGAGAGGCACCAATCAAAACAGGCCCAGAGAGGCACCAATCAAAACAGGCCCAGAAGATATACGCACACAGTATCACATATACTAAAGCAGCAGGCGGCAAAGACTTGTGCAATGTAAATGACAGCCAGAGTATTAACTGTATGACAAAATGCCCAGCAGGAGAAAGTGATCAGATTGAACACAGGTAACCAAAAACCAACGTTTCAATAGTATTAAATATTAAGGTTAAACCACATACAGCTCTAGCTGCAGTTTCAGAACATGATTCATTTCACTAAGGAAGCTCGTGAAAAATGGCAGTACAAACATACCAAGGTCTGTACAAAGGGTTTCACAAGTCAAAGCGGTGGGGGGAGTGACCATACAAAAGTTGTTACAGGAGTAACAAAGACTGACACGAGGTCAGTTCAGCTGTCAAAAAACAAAACGAATATTCAGCATATAGCAAGTTAGACAAGAAGATAATGCAAAGGATTATCAGAAAGGAGCGTCTTATGCAGAAATGCAACTTGTAGGTTCAGAGGCAAGTACTAGACTAGCTGTCCTGGAGTGCCATTTAAGCAGAACCAATTTCCCTTTTTGTGCTTAAAATAACCCATCCCATTTGGTTCAAGATTGGACCTCCCAAATCGTGGTCCATAATTACACATCATCCCCAAGGAGAAACACTTACACCATAGATAATCTGAGGATACCCATGCATAGGATAAAGCATACAGGAGTCTGTTCCACAGCAGCTTTATCTTCTGCAAAATATACCCATCCTACCAAACCTTTCTGTTAATGGTGCAGAAGTCTAGATCCTACAGAGATTTCTGATGTAATTTGACTTACTGATGCGAAGTCAAAAACAGTAACGGCTCGACGGATGCCCGACAGGTCACTTTTTTTTTTTAACCGCTAAGACAGACCCGTGTTGTAAAAACTTTAGGTTACTACCCACCCATGTTCAGAAATCCAGAACTAGATCAACTCTTAGGGGCGTACTGTCAAAGTGGCGATTCCCTGGGGTAGATGACCTCCCAAATGATACAGTAAAAATTGAAACTAAATGCCAACAAATACATATCAACACCAGTTATTCAAGACAAACCTTTCTGCATGATGGTCAAGTCGTCGTTTGGATATTCAAGGACTGCTCCAAATGTGAAGTCATCAGCAAATTTAGCCAGAACTCGGACACTGGCTTTTACTTAAGAAAAGCAGATGCCAAAGAGGAGTGGTCCCAGAGCAGAACCCTGGGGGACTACATCAGTGACTGGTCTTCTGTAGAGAAAACTTCCCCTATTTTCCTTATCTGCATCCTGTGAGCCACTTGAGAATCCAGCAGGTGACATAGGGGTTTATTCACAGTTTATTTAGTTTTTCTATTATGCCCGAGAGGAAAGCTGCATCAAAAGATTTGGCCAGGTTGAGATATATATATATATATATATATATATATAGATATATATATATATAGATATAGATATACTCCAGGTAAATCTATACAACTTAGAAGTACTGCGACTGAATCGCTTATTGTTTTAGTTGAACATACAAAGTTTTCTGAGTTTTTTTTTTGGGGGGGGGGGGGCTCTCACAAACTGGTCTTGGAGCAAGAGAGACATCTTAACTTATATGCAGTAGAGAAACCTTTTCAAAAGGCAACAGGGAATCTGTTGCATCAGAAAAACAGACACTGGTTTGCAAGAACCAGTGGTACTCTGTAGATGGGAGGAGGGGGCAGCAGCCAGTGGATGGAGCAAACCTAACTTCAAGGTGGACTCTTGATTTGTCACCACTTCTCAGGCAGGCCGAGGTACTGTTTAGCAGAGCAGTGTTTTAATTCCAAGCTTCCTGATTTGGTTACAGACAGTATTGAGAAAGCATGAAGCCCTTGCGTACCTTAAGAAATTTGCCAGGCTTCATGTATATGCCCATTTTTCTACATTATTATAACCCAAAACCTACACCTTACCATTTAGGAATCCTTTCCATAACACTGCTACTATTCTAACATAGTCCCAAGTTACTGGTACGATTTTTGACAGATCAGAAAGGAAACTGATTTCATTTTTCAAGTTAGTGATCAAAACTAAACTTAGAACCAATTTTCAAAGTTTGATCAGTGTTTTATCCATTGAGCATCCATGCAGCAGAGAAAGCCTTATGGGGGGATTTTTCCTGTAGATAAAAAGTTTGAGAAGAACTTGTTTATGGCTTAGATAAAAGAGGTCACAGAGATTTACTTAAAGACTCTTAGATTCATAAACAGGAACCAACAACTCCTGCCATGTAATCATTCAGTATGATCTCACTCTCTCTTGGAAGAGCTGCTGCAGATATCTAAATCCCCTTCCAACACGAGAGAGAAAAAAAAACACATTCTGGGTGGATTTACCTTGGCACTCTTTATATAGCATTAATTGTTTCATTAAATCAGACCTGCTCTAGTTAGTAAAGCAGGTTCACTCTGCTCTTAAAGCAACATTCCTATTTGAAATGACAGCAACACTTCTCTGGCTAATATAACAAAAGCTCCCCTCTGGTCTCTCGTACAAACATATATGCCTACTTACCTTATACTTAAAGGAAACACCATTTAGAACAACTCTTGCACACAAATCTAGCTGATACATTCACTGACATTCTGATAAACATCATGCTAGGCTACAATACACACTCATATATACACACCCTTCCACCAAAGGAAATGGCCAAATAGAGAGTTGTAGCATCCCTACAAAAATGCTTGGTGTATTTTTACATTTTAAAAAGTTATTTTCAATTCTTTCAAATACAGATTTATTTACTACAAAGAAACGCATACATATAGAATATAGCTGTAATGTACCCCAAGGGTGTCTTGTCAAAACAGTACACTGTCACTTTAAAAGTTGTGCTGACATCAGGAGATACAGGTCAATCAGCAGCTTAGATTTTTAGCGGCATGTGAGCTGCGCTTGTATGGAAGACAAGGGGATTTTGTCGTTTAGGATTAAGAGATGCATTCAATAGACAAGGTTTTGGCTGCACACGACCACTTTTCTGGGTTAGGGTTACTGTGCTAGGCAAGGCGAGCATTTGTGTGCAATTGTGTATATGTGCAGTGTGTGACAAGTCTTCTTTAATGTTACCATTACTGAAAAGTTTTCTGATAAGGTAGCTTGCAAAGCTGGGGGTAGTAATTTACAGGGATTACAGGGGATCCATAAAATGAGCATTTGTGTGCAATGACATACATAGGTTTTGCATTAACAAGTACAAAAAAAAATGACTTCAGTTCTACTGACTGATAATTTTGCCTGAAAAAACACAACACTGCTGTGTTGCAAGAAACTACAATCCACCCAAAAAACACATGGCTCACAATAGACTGTACAGTACTGCATGGTCTGAAACTTAAAGTCAAGCTGGTAAATAAGACCAGAATCCTATGAAATCCATGAAGAAATCAGAAAAGCAGTTCATGATCCATACAAGAAAGTCCCTCCCCCCAAGCTTTTATGTATGCAAAAATTAAGGTCAACATATTACACATTATTGTACATGTATACATGTCACTTATATGTACTAAAATATATCCTTTGATGTATATGGTTTGTGATATAAAATTCTTGCAGCCAGGATTGCGTCAGTGTGGTTTTCATTTATATAAAAATGATGACCGCTTATGTCATGATGGTTTAATAAAGATGTTTGTTTGAAAAAGGGGGTAGAAATTGAATTTATGTAATATGTTGCTTAGGTTATACAACATACAGCAGTGTGTGAGATAACTTAATAGAGTGATTACCTTTGTATAAAAGTAAGTTTGCTTATGTCAAGTGATAATTCAATAAAGGTGTTTGAATAAACTGTTAAAAGAAAATGTACTGTGTGAAAAAAGTATTTTTTTTTACTCCAATACTGTATAAATTGCTCAATTCTTGCATTCCCTTAATTTCCTCGATTATTCTGCATGTACAGATCCCACAAATTCCATTCTTTTCTAAAACTTGACACCCTCCCTTTTCCAAGGATCTCGCCTCCACTTCCTTTACAATACTCAGTATTTCAGTTGCACTTTTTAGATTTTGATTTCCATTTTCTAGCAATTGTGTTTTAGGAAGCCAAGAGGATTAAACTTAGAAAGGCCTTACGGTATCTGGGCAATTTAGACCTGGCATCCCAACAAAACAAAAAAAAAAAAAAAGATTCCTAGTTACAACCTCTCTCTACCTCAACATTAGAGGACTGAATCTCCTCAATTTCCCCAAAACTGCTCACACCACCAGTGAATCCTTTCTGCAAAATACACTGTTCCCAGCCCTCAGAAAGCAGCAAGCGTACAGCAAATATGTTAACCACCTTCATTTTTTTTAATGAAAGGAAATGCAGTCTTCTCTAAATATTCAGTGGATTCTGAAAGACTGAAAACATGCTATAAAGGTATTAGTCGTTTAACCCAACTTTACACTCTGGCTGTTTTACCACCCCAAAATTTGGTAAACTACAATATCAGGAGGACATTTCAGGCAGCTACAAACCAACTTAAAACCCTTTTTTGAAAAACATTTTGAGCAAGTGCCCAGCTAAAGCCCACAGACTGAAATATGGCAGCACTCAACTATGGACTTTGGAAGAAAGTGCAAGGGACAACTTCAAATGCTATTTCAAGCAGCAGTCCCATTTCATTTTTCTATATCGGCAAACCTGTCCACAACTTCGTGCATCAAGTGCAACCCTCACCCCTCTCCCCTTTATTAAAATCAAGTTGCTGCACCTTGGGGGAAAGGAGGAGGGCATTTCCTCCATGTAGTACCTGCACAACTTCACTTCACATTGGCACCCTACCCACTTCGGCTGGGTCACAGAACTGATTAATGTTCCTCACTAGGGGATTCTCAACGTCATCACACACCACACACATCCACCCTTGGTGAGAGTATGCGTTTAGAGATGTATGGGTGCACCTAAAAATCAAAACTTTGCCATATACATGCTTATGCAACTTTTGCAGACTGGTCAGACAAGAAACCCCACTGGAGAAATGTGTGCAAAGTCTACTTACACTTTGCATGTCTGTCAGGAAAGGATAAATGCTTGACATATGTCAAGATGACAGCATACAACAATGTCCATTTTTTTGTGTCTTTTGGTTTAAGGAATAAGCACAGCAAAAGGTAATGTCAGATTTGCCTTTATTTACTCTCCAAACCTTTAGGATTAAACCCAAAACTCTTGAAAAAGACGTCTGTAATTGGCAAGAGACCTTTTTTGACCTCACCCTCAGAAAAAAATTGAGAGAGGTTGCTGAAAAAACTCAAGTCACAGACTGCAAGAAAGATGAAAGTAAAGACATCTTTGCAGAGTCATTTTTTGCAGCAGTCAGACCAGTCACTCTTGGTCCTTTTGATGTGACCCCTCCAGAGGTCTCACCCAGAATTAAGCAGGCCATACATCAGACTGTTGTAGACGAGAGAACTTTGTCAGATCCCTTATGGAGGTCCAACAATAGTAATTCATGAACTCTACTGTATCTGACTTTGGAATGGGCTCCACTCACCACAGTATTAAAACTAAACCAGCGAGAAAAGACAGAGACCCAGCCTTTGTACCTCTACTCCTAAACACACAACACACAAATGCCCAGAAGATAATATGCACCTCACTTTCACACACACTAACCTCTCTTTGCAGAAAACTTCTCAGACTGGCATAGTTTCACCCATGGCATATGAAAAGGCAAGTCTCCTCTTCTACTTTCAAACCAGCCACCTCTTCCTCAAAGGGCCCTTCTGAAGCAGTTGACAGTAGTACAATTGTGCAAGTTAAACTTACAGTAGCAGATGTTCAAAACAATCACTGCTGCAGCAGCCTTAACCGTATGGGTTATAGCTTGCCATGGAAATAACAGCCTGCCAGCTTCCAAAGCTTCAAGGCACCATCCACATGCCTAAACTGTCAGGCAGCTCAAGCTCAGCTGACTAAAGACTAATTTTAAATTTGCGTTCCAAGCCTTTCAGAGAGTTTTCCAGCCAAGAGAGGTATAGCCCTGAAAGGAAAATGCTGGGGAAAAACATCCACACACTGGCATTAAAACAACAAAAAAGGGGGATGGAGGGAGGAGCTACTACAGCAGTGACAACTCAAACATCTACCATTACAATAAAGCTACTGCAGCAGTAATCAATATGATGAACGCAAGTTAAATTATATGGGCAGACTATCTTGGCTAACTACATTTGGAAGGAGAGTTCAGAAGCTCCTGGAGAATGGAGCTAGCAAAGCTCAATTCAGAACAGGAATTAATGTTTAGCGCTTTGCAAATTTATGTACAGAGGACCAAGAAGAGGATTCTAGAATATTTTTAGAATCCAACCCCTTTCAAAAAAGCCACAGACGAAACCAGGGTCTGAAATAGTTTTGTTATGGCAAGAAAAACAAAAGGTAATAGCTTTAGACAACCATTTGCAACCAAGTGGAAATAGTTTTGACACAGGTTGCCCCTTCTTACCTTCACAAGAAATGAACTGATCAGAAAATCTGAAAAGATTTAGCTCTGTCAAGATAGTATCAGAGCTGTCTGCGGACATCCGAGGGATGGAGTATCCCATCTCCATCATTTTTAGGTTCAGGAAAACAAATGGAGAGCTGGATAGTCTGACAACACTTATACCACTAAGCATAAGAAGAGGATTCATTTTCAAAGACATCCTGTTCATGTGAAAAAGGAAATAAAGTTGCAAAGTTCTTGTAGTGAGTGAACCACGATATCCTTCATGCAGACATCAGAGCCATCAGTAAAACTTGTTTTCCAGGTCAAGAATCTCAAGTCAGCTAGATTAGTTGGTATAAATAGAGCAAGTGTGTTGCTTCTCCAACGCAAAATTAAAATCCAAAGGAGAGGCTCCACTGGATTTCTTTGAGGCCTCTCATCCTACATCCCAAGATGGTTCAGAGTCCAGTGCCTTGATTAGGGAAGGTCATCTCCTTGAAATTAGTGTGCTCGTTTGCCCTGCATGTCCCTTCTCTCCTTTGAAACTGCTCCACAAGCAAGTCTGAAGCGTCTGTACTGAAACTGCTTTGGAGCAGGTATGGAGAAGGGCAGACCTGGATTTAAGGATATTGGCTCTAAACAAAAAATCTGACAAACCCAGCACTGGGATTTGAAAAAAAGGGGGCTGATGTGGAGACTAGAGAGACTCTAGATACCACTGTATCTTTCTCATCTGGAGTGCTGTCAGCAGTACCATGAGAACCATAGATGGCAACCTAAGAGGATGGCTTCTGTTTCCTCAAACCCCTACCCCCAAAAAAACCCGACAGATTTTATAGGGATGCCCCCTACACAAAATTACCTTTATAAAAAAAGCCTGAAGCACACCTTGCTAATTTCGTTAGACTCTGACAGAGCTTCTAAAGGCCTTTTCTCCTTCTATCTACCAAATGACAGACATTACATTTGACAGATTTGGAAGAATCTTCCACTAATACTTACAGCCTTCAACTGCCAGACATAGGACCAAGTGCCTATTTTTACTACTATGCTGCAAACATCCTTATAGGTTCATAGGTGTGTACTAGGCTAATGGCCCTTACAAGCCTAGCCCAAAAAAATTCCCCAGGCACCGTGCAACCCGATAGTTCACAGTGCCCCTTATCCAATACGGCAACTGGAATGATCCCTGGAGTGAACTCTGTTGCCCATCCACTCATCAAGCTTTCTCTTGAAGAGGGCCAGCGAGGTGCTCTGCTTGACATGAATGGGAAGCTTATTCCAGAGTATGGGCAGTCTTGGGAGATGAACCTGTCCCTCCAGCATGTCTTGTTAATTGTGGTAATGAGGTTGCGATCTCTGGAGAGAGACCGTGGCGTGGGGGGATTGGGATTTCTTTAGGTGTAGCATTTCAAGTAGGGCTGGGTCAGACATGGCTTTGTAAGTAGAGCAGAGATCACCTCTAAGTAGACGATAAGAGTGATAACAGCTGTTTCTGGAGTCTGTCCATGTAAGATGCGTTAAGGCCTAGGACCCTTTTTGAGAGGTACCTTTGTGGCCTCTCCAGCTGCTGTAGGTGTCTGGTTAGGTACATGCCAAACGGGGCGTTACATTCGATGAGTGGTCTAATGAGGGACGATTATCTCTTTCTTCCTGGATGCGAAACCTTTTGGTTATAAGATGTGCCACGTAGAAGGACTTTCTGACCACAGTGGCAATGTGGTGGTCCCAGGTGGCAGTCGATCTGGGTGCCCAGATATCTTATGTGCATTCAGCGTTCAGTGGGCTCCTAACGTGTTAACTTATGGGAACTGGGTTTTTTCCAAAAGGGATAATGCTTTTTTTGGCATTAAGCTTCAGTACATGGTTCCGACACCAGTCTTTGGTCTCAGAGAGGCCCATTTGTAGGATGTTGGAATCACTTAGAGATTTGACAACTCCTAGCTTACAGTCATCAGCAAACTTGGTCAGCCAGAGTAGTCGTGTGTTGGCCTGGACTTCTGAGAAGTACATGACAAACAGGAGAGGGCCCAGGACGAAGCCCTGTGGACTCCGCTCGTGAATAGTAGACAGTCTAACTTGGAATCCACAACTTCACTCTGTGGATCGATCCTGCGAGCCAATTTGCAACCCACCTAGTGAAGCAAGTATTGATGCCTAGTTTGGTGAATTTATCAAGGATACCTGAGTGGGGAATGGCATCAAAGGCCTTGGCCAGGTTGAGGTCGGCTGTATACACTGCCTTAACCTCATCCACAGCCTTGGTGACTGCCTCGAAGAAATCAATCAGGTAAAGCAGGCAGGATCTTACCTTGACAAAGCCAAACTGTGTGGGGTCAAGAGTTTGGAGATTGCCTATACCTTTGTTAAGCAGGTCCACAATGATGCGCTCCACAGCTTTGCATAAGAGACTCGCCAGGCTAATGGGGTGATAGTTCCCAGGGTCTTTAGCTCCTTCCCCTTTATGGAGCAGGATGACTGTAGCAGTGCACCATTCGTTAGGGACATAGCCTGAGGTAAGGTTGTGATTGAACAGGGCACACAGATACGGTGCCAGTTAATTTTGTAGCTCATGTAGGATGCAGCCAGGGATATCATCATGTCCCATGGAGGCTATTCTTGGCTTTGGACAATGCAGCTTTTACCTATGCCGCAGAAATTGTGGGTACCAGTTTTTCTTCTGGTATTGTGATAGATTCAGTGCCAACTTTAACCCCCTAACCTGTCAGCCAGTATGTTGGCTATATCTGTTGGCTCGGTATAGGAGTTGCCATTGTGCAATAACTCAGACCAAATCTGTGTATTCCTTCTGAGGTTTTTGATATAGCTATAGAAGGCTTTGTGGTTCTTTTTGGCATCAGCCACAATTCTGCCTTCATAGATAGCTTTAGAGAATTTGAAAAGGGATCTCAGCTTTTTGATAAGGGAGGTTTTCCCCTCTTGTGACTTCATTTTTTTCTGCAACAGTTTCTTCCTTCTGTTGTAGAGTTTACTGATGGCTGGGGAGAGCATCTTAGTTCTATTTGGTATGGCAAGGTCCATGCATGTGTGTACATGCTTGTTATCAAACTCAAACCAAACCCTCTGGTCACTAAGCATTCTATTATGTCTTCTTTTTTGCCCCCATCCCCAAATACTTTTGTTTTTTCCCCCAAAAAAGCCTTTAAGTCATTTAGAGGAAATAAGGTATACCCAGTATCCTCCTTTCAAAAAGAGGCTCCGTGACTACTCATACCTCCCCCCACATTGTTCATTCTTCCCAAAGTGCCATCCATCTCTCCCACAGTCTTCATTTGAGTCAAATAATTTCAGATGTCAGAGTTCTAAAAATAAAACAGAACAGATATAGACATGACTTTCCCTTCCATCCCAAAGCACAAGAATATAAAAACCTGTTCCCAATAGGAAAGCATATGGAGACTATTTCGGCCCTACTGAATCTCTCTTCATCCCAAAATTCAAGATGCTCTTTACAAATTATTTCCTCTTCTGTTGGCAAAAGTCACAAAAAGCACAGCTATTACACAAGATTCTTAGTCTTGGGATTACAACTTAAGTTATCTTTGCCTTTAGTCTTTCCACTGCTCCAGGAGTTTTCAAAGCACCTAACCCCAGTCATTATGTTTTGCAGAATTCAAAAGCATCCATATTGTCCTACATTTGGCAGATGGACTGAGGGAGGTGAAATGAGGCAAAGCCTAGCAGCTCTTCTGTTCACCAATCATTTCAGCACACTGGGTTTCAAATAAAAGGTCTTGTTTAATCCTCTCTCACATTTGTTAAAATCTAGGGTGTCTTCTAGATGCTCATCTACTGCTTAGCCTCCCTCCCAAACTTTCTTTCCAGCTTCACTTCTTGTATCGGAAGCATAAAAATGTATGTCCACACCAAGAGGAGTAGCTCAAATTTCAAGGTTACATCCTAACGGCCCTATTTGCCAGACTGCATATATGAAGAAAACCCAGTGTACCATTAATCAGTCTGGATCAGGCATCTTCACTCCTTATTTTAAAATTCCACTGCTCAAATTCAGGTGGGAGGTTGGCATAACCGTCAAGGTATTTGCCTTGCAAATACAAGGTGCAGGGTTTGATTCTCACTTGGGTAACTGGCTAGGCTTAAAATGGGCCACAGGGCAGTAAACCTAGTATTAATCTAGGAAACCAACTCTCAACTGGCCAATCAGGTCTTCCAAAACCCAGGCTTCCCATTCAGTCCCTGTCCGCCTGTTCAAGTCTTGACAGATGCTTTGGACTTTCCATGGGGCAACCTCGCAAGGTATCAAAGTTCAAGGCATGCATAAGCCTCATTTCATGATCAACCATATAAATCCAGGAGATAATGGCTCTGATAAGAGCTACCAAAGTTCTAAATTAGCTGTGGACCACTGGACTAGTCAGTCCTAAACAGACAGCACAGTGATGTGGCATACAAGCTAACAAGGAGAACCAAAGACTCTCCCCAATGCAAACTAGCAATACAGAACCTCACTCAGCAAGCCACTTATATTCTGTCAGAGAAAAGCAGCAGCAAACATTGAGCAGATACAGAATAGACCCTCACAAGTGGATGCTACACCCAGTGGTCTTCACAGATGTATAATCTCCTGATCAACTCCCAATTACATCCATTTGCCTCCTATCAGACAACCGAACCAGTCCTATTCTTCACCTTGCATAAAAGGTCAGGATAATAGATGCCTTTCTTTCCCATAGTCAGAAACATTACCCTAAGCCACTCCCCCTTTCCTCTGATATCTCAAGTTATTCTTGGCATCAAAACAGACTTGCAAGAGATGCTTCTAGTAACTCTTATCCTGGGCAACATTCCTTTCTCACATACCTGGCCAGGAGCAACTACCAAAAGCCTTTTTTACAGAAAAAAAAAAAAAAAAAAGACTTTGCAAATAGAGGAAAGCTCTTGTTAGTTCAAAAGAGAAGAGACCAAGCTCTAACCCAAGCAGGGGCTCCACTGGTTCTTCAGTACCTCTGATTTACTCAAAACTCAGGCCTAGCATACACTTCTATAAAATTAGACCTTTCACCTGTTTGTGCTGTTCTACCCTTTGACTCCTAAATCCTTACTAAATTTGTGAAAGGACTGGGTTTTTATTTATAAAAAAAAAAAAAAAAAAAAAAGAATTCAGGACATAGAAAATAAGTGATGCCTTCTTGGGATCTTAATTTTGTAAGATAAGATAGCTATCGCACCTTTTTAACCTGCAGCCAGTTCTTAAATTTCTCAAAAAGTAAGAGTAAAAAACAAAACAAAGTATCTAAACTACAGGCCCCAATGTCTATGCAGCCTTTTCTAAGTTATCTACAAGGACAGGCGAGTTTTGGAACCAATCCTTCCCTTACACCCAAGGTTAAGAGTTTACTTTAAAAAACAGGTCATTCATCATCCTGTGATCTACCCTGAAAAAGTGAATAAAGAATCCAGCATATTTTACCTGGACAGGACTAAAGACTGCTAAGAAATCAAACCAATTTATTTAGATACTCAACGTCCTTTTTTCCCACCAAAAAAAAAAAAGCCATTTCAATATAGTGGTTTTAGGCAATCCAAGTTTGTTACTCTTGCCATGGTACAATTCTCCTCCTAAGAAAGGAGAGGCTCACAACTACAGCTATAGCCACGTCGGAGGCTTTTTGGAAAGGGGTGAACTCAAGTTTATCATTATGTCAGGTTACTAGACAGTCTCCAGAGCAAAAGTAGGCTTTTACAAGTGCCATACTACAATGACTTCTAAACTCAATCCTATCTCCATCCAAACATTTTTATAAGCTATAGCAATCATACCATATAGTTACAGCTACTGCAATAAAGAACTCACTGCAGCAGTTATCTGATCATCTGCATCAGTACCCTCCATGATACAAGGATTTCTACCAAGCTGGTCTAAAACTGTTATAGAACTTCACAATCCCCTTTTTTGCAATAAAGAGGCAATTTTTAGCATGCCCAATCATCCCTGTTATGCCAGCATGCACTCATACTAAGGGCAGGCATAATGTGTGCGAGAATAAAGCCTAAAGTTCTGCAGACTGGCTAAATGTACGTTCCTTAGCAGGATGTGTGCCCATACAGCTACAAGTACCACAACAGTGATCTAGCTGAACATCTACCATGATAAGCTGTTGAAACAACTGTACCAGCTTGTTGCCAATACCTCCAGACATCTGGACAGTCTTCCAGCACACACAACTTTGTTTTTCATCTACACATTCATTCCATCCATAATCCTATTCCCCTATTTTCACACATTGGGTCAGGCTATCACATGAACAGCAAATCTACAGCCAATGCTCCCACCTCTGGGTGCCTAACCCTGCCATTACTATCCTTTCCGTATAGCAGACACCCTCACACCTGCAGCAATGTCCACCCACCACCCACGTCTTTGGAAAGTGGGAGAAAACTGCAGCACCTGGAGAAGACTCCCGACAGAAGGCACCTCAGTCTCTACTCGAACCATAGAACCTCTTGCGATAAAGTGGCAATGCGACCCCACTGCACTAATATCTTAACTATACTAAACAGATTTCAATTCATTTAATTCACATTCCAGTCCCCCCCCCCCCCTTTACCAGTTTTCAGATGCAAAATGGGAGGCTGGCATAATGGTTAAGGTGTTTACCTTACAGACACAAGGTGCAGCGTTTGATTCTCACATGGGGCAATTGGCTAGGCTTAAAATGGCCCACAAGGGCACTTAGCCTAGTACTAATCTATGAACCTATAAATGAAAAAGAAACAAGATCTTGATACATAAAATGATGGAACCATGCATGTATTGCTATAAGCTGTTTTCATAAGGGAAATATTAAAAACACCAAGATATGCATCTTCCACCCAATCTACAAAAACCTTAATGTCATTTTTATGCAAAAGTGCATTATTGAGTTAAAACAAGTATACACCAATATTTAAAATAAGAACAGTAAGAACGAACCCAATACCTTTGGGTAAGCGTGATAGGATAAGGGAAAAAAATTACCAAGAATGGCAGTCATCATGCAACAGGTTAATTTACAGTGCACTCCTGTTATGACAGCAGTAGGACATTCTTTTTAGTTAAGCATTTAAGAGTCACACAGACCAAGTAAAATACCACCATACAGCTTATCCAAAGTTATTTGAAAGTTTAACAAGTACTGCCAACACCTATAAAGGACCTAGAAGACACCCCCACACACAAATGCAGTAGTCAGGTCATTTCACAGGTGTATAAACTTGTGACTGGAAAATATAAAAACCCAAGAAAGTTGGTCTTCTTAAACACTTTCCACTTACAATGGATTACAAAAATAAAAGTCAGTATTGCACCTCTTCCTCCCAAACAAAATGGAGAAAGTATAAAACAAAGGCAGTCACAAGGACTCGAAAATTTTAAATAGAACTACATGCTGTTCTCCAGCAAGATCCAGATTTCACCCTCTTAGTGCACACCACCAGAAAATATCTGCAACACTACACAAGATTTACTTACCAGAACTCTTGTCACTGGTGAGATTAATGCTCGTCATCTCTATACAATTACTCAAGTTAAACGGCCCAAGACAGAAATCCACAAAATATAAAATCCACCTCAAAAAAAAGTTCAACTTTAAAAAAAAAAACACAGACTGGGAACAAACTCATAACATTACAAATCAAGTTTACTCAAATGACATGAGCATCTTTAGACATGCACAATGTCATGTCCATTTTATTGCCAGACATGCGCACAACTTTGTTCGACTGGCAAGCAAAGCAATCAGACACCATGTCTTACATGACAGCTCAGTTACGTAAAACTACTGCCCACAATTAACGTGCGTGTTGAAGACTGATGCGTATACACAGAGGCAAGTAAGGCACATTATGGAGGAACAGTAAAGTAGCATGGCATGTAACACGACAGAAACGCCAAACACCTTACAGTTTGTCATCCAAAACTAAATGGAAAGTGAATTGCTGATACCGCCGCTTCACCC
This sequence comes from Protopterus annectens, assembly GCF_019279795.1. Taxonomy (NCBI): domain Eukaryota; kingdom Metazoa; phylum Chordata; order Ceratodontiformes; family Protopteridae; genus Protopterus; species Protopterus annectens. The sequence goes on from NC_056749.1 coordinate 201,928,876, forward strand.
CTTTTTACCGGGCCTTGCAAAACATCCATATAGGATATTCTCCTCAAAACTAACTTCATTGCATTTCACATACTCCATAGAGAAAGGCTTACTTACAATGAGAACCTCTACGAAAGTGCCTTTAAAACTAGTCTCTGTAGGGCAACCCCCCCCCCCCCATCATTAACCATGAAAATTACACTGCCAATACAACTGGAAGATTAAAGCATGCTAGGAAAAACTAACCTACAATGATTCCACCTAAACAAAGTTCCAGGCAGGAGGGGTAAGAAAAAAATTCAGAACATGCTTCAGGAGGAGAGAGACTGGGGATAAGACACATGGGTACAATGTCTGCAGGAAAATACTTGGGCACACACTGAACAGTGTCCCTTTAACTGGAAAAAACAAAGTTTAATGGTTTCTTTGTAATCTTTAAAGGGAACTGGGAAAGCCTAAGCAAATGTAAAGTAATGCACAAATATAAGCCACACAAAACAGTCTGGAACAAAACAGACTTAACCAACCAGTACAAACTCAAATAAGCCTTGCAAGACAACACACAGAAGGGCATTTTAATGCCGGTCAACTCATACCCTCTCCACTGTTCAGACTTTTGGATCATATTTCTGGTCTGCTCCCCATGAAATATGTAGCATTCTGACAAATCATTGGGATAATCTGTGAATCGAAGTCACTAACTAAATGACATACATTTGAGTTTCAGACGTCAATCCTTCAGATGTTAAAACAAACCCTGTGACGAGCAATATTTAAAACATGAGCCTATTTTTGGCCCTTCGTTTCCTCATTTTAGTTGGGCTTTATCCAGACTTCTTGCACTAAGGTTAAGAGGTATGGGTCAACTTAATTTCTCCAGCCAAGAGCACATTCAGTAACTCATTCCAGACCTTTGTATATAGTCCAGTCAAATGAGAAGACAGAGTACTTGAACACTGGAAAAAATGCAAAAGCTGAAAATGGTGGGATAAGAAAATAATTTGAAGTCAAAAGTGTAATAATGGCAGCAACTAAAGGCAAGTATACAATGGAAACTTCACTGATTTTAGAAGGACAAAAACTATTTTCAAAACAGGAAAGAAGCCATGAGAGCAGACAGACTTGCTGAACAGCATGCTTAGCTGACCATCACCATGGAGAAGTGTTCATAAACAGAAAGAGTTCTAGTATTGGTCATGGATGAGAAGATGACTGGGAAAATATGGAGGAGCAGAAGAACAATGATCCAAAGCAAAAAAGACCCATCACACAGGTATCAGATTAACTTGAGTAACTGAAAGGCATAATTTACTCCCAAAGGCTGGGATAATTCCACCAAATTGGTGATAAGCACTGCTAGTAACTTTATATAAGAGAGGGTCAAAAAGAAATGGACATGATAGTAAAGTCAATTACACTCAGAATTAGAAGTATAAATCCTGCCATAGAAATTACATTCACTTACACTTGTTAGAGCACTTGTTAGAGGAGGGGAAAGGATAACAGCAACTCTGAATGCAAAGCGATATCAGAAAGAAAACACGAGTGAAATGTGGGAGGGGTGATACTAGCAGTTAAATCAAGTGTCTGTTCTGGAGACAACAATATTATTTATGGTGGATATCACAGACAGAACTGAGAATTTGCTAATTACTCCAAGACTATGGCAGTGAAGAACTGTCTTGAAATCAGTTCAAGAAAAAATCTCATGAGGCTAAACAGAAAAGGACAGCTGTATTCTAAAACTGGTGTGTCCAAAGTTTATGCAATACATTACAAATTGGGTAAATGCAATTTATTCATTCTCTACTTTGGTTTAGAATTGGTGAAGGGGAAAATGTGAGCACCACAGAAAAGGAAAAAGGCTCAAAGCTCATCACGTGTACTGCATCAAGACAAAAACACTGATCAATACATGGTTCTGCTAGAGGTACATCTGAGAGTGTTCAGTTCTGGCAAAAATTGGATAAGGGTTATGAAGTCTATAAAGGGAAGTAAAAAATCAACTGTCAACAATATTTATGCTCAGAAATATGTTGGCCCCAAAAGAGCACTGGAATCAAACTTCAAAGGATAAAGAATGTTGGGGAAGGGGGAGTAAACATTCTCTGTTTAAGTGATAACTATGACCAAGAACCATACAATACTAAAAACGTGAAAATGCCTCCTACAGAAGTATCCCTTTATAGTGGAAGGTCATGAAAACTGACCAGACTGCTCATAAGACTACGTCCCAAAAGTTTGAACCTCGTGGATTGACAGCAAAAGGCTATTTCAAACATACATACTACAGAAAGCCCACTTCCGTGTTTACTCATGGACTTATAATTTTAGTGCTGGTGGCTCAAAACACTAAACAGTTAATACACAGAACAGGCATAGCCTGTCTCCTTAATTAAAGCATGTTAGGAAAACTGTCACACCCACATGGCATTCACAATATCAATATGTGGTGAAAGATAGGACGCACATAAAACTCAAAACTGTCCAAAAATCGGTTATAATGTAACATCTCAACTTGTAGAAAATGCAATAACTGTAGTCCTAGACTAGAAGAGGCGGCCCACTCACGAAACTTCACCTCCACACTTTGTTACTTCAAGGTCACAACACTACAATGCAAGTTACTACATTTTGAAGAAACAGGCCTCACTCTAATGGTTCCTTATTGTCTAATTACCTCACAAACTATCTGTTGAGCCAGTTCTCGGGCATTAACCTCCAAAGACTATGGTGCAGCAAATGACAGGCAAACTAAAGTGTCAAAAAGGAGGCAATCACTCGTACAGGAAAAAAAAAAAAATCAGTCACAAGAAAAACTCTTAAAATGTTCAACTGTCAAACAGATCTCCAGCAGTAAAGCTCAAGAAAAATCCTAGCATAAAGGAAAATATATTTTAGATTCAATATACAAACATATGACAGGAGGATCATTCACTGAAAGAAAAAGGCTACATTTTTTTAATATTTATGTATACTTAAAAGTTTTGTTAAGATGAAGGAATGACATGGAATTAGGGGAACCCTGAGTATCTGCAGTCTGAACAGACTTGTACAGAACAGAAATGATAATTATGAGAGTCTAACAAAGATAAAAATGTAAAAAAAGAAGTACTTAAAAAGATGCCTAAAATAAGGTAGTAAGTTCAGAGACCAGAGAATCCAGGTTCTGAACAGCACAAATATGGCATTGTTAAAAGAAACGTTCAATGTGGCACATCTGCACATGCTAATTTCAAATAGGGTTACATGTTCACAAGATTTTCATACTTTTGGGAGTAGATCACTGAAATAAAAATGGTAACCTTAGAACTGCTATGCCTGCATGTGTACTTTAGACAGCTGTCAAACACCATTCACACAGTGTGCAGTTTAACACAAATCACTGAGAATATGAGGTAGCAAGCTACATACCACAGTACTGGGTCAGTTGTCTCAAACTCTAGAGTTGTGTAACTGCGCAACTCTCAACCAGATAAAACTACAAAACTGCCAAGTCACCAGAGTTACATATGCCAGGCATAAAACCACACAAATCAGCAAATTCTAAAGGACTTTGAAAAAATAACCTCCTGCCATGGTGTTAGTGTATAAAAAAAAAAAGTGTTCTTATAGCCAGGAAGTGAGAAACCAGCCTTTGGGGGGGTAAGTCTGAAGGCAAAGCAACAGGTCACCAAAATTATTACTAGAAACCTTTCCTTTTCAAAGCTTTCCGCTGGATCAAGGGCAGAGTGGGCACCGAGGATCATAATCAGCTACACATAAGGGGTCAGAGGACAGAAAGAAAAAAAAAACAAGGAGGTAGAAGTTGGAACTGTCACACTACTTCAGCTAAGGAAGAAGCTTATTAAAGACCTACACAACATGATGATGCTATGGTGGGGCCGTCCTTTGAGCCAAAAACGAACACCTCCACTTCAGTCCCTTTCTATAGGAGGGTCCTTGACATCGGAAACTAGAAGTTGCAAAACGTTCATTTTTAATATTATAAGTTACCCAAAACTACAGTCAACAAAAATGCCCCGTGCAACTCTCTAGCAATCCCCTCGTTAGCAAACCTACAAGAGAAATGCTGAACCGAGCATTAAATGTCCCACCCTATTCCACCGTTTTCTAAGATGCGCAGCTCATGATTAGAAGCATTTAAGGAAACAGAGCCGAAAGAGATTATACAAATTTATTCGTTTTACTTAACTTCCAAATGAACCCACGCAAAACCATAAACGATAAAAGGCGTGGCATGCGTGGTTTTACAGACTATTTTACCAAAAGCTGAGAGGCTAGATGCAGAGTCGGGGTCCACAGGACATTGATAAGCCCCTCTAGTGCAAGACTTCAACTGATGTAATAAAGGCAAACAAATACTAATTGGCAAGAAATCTCGTGACAAATAATGGCAGAGTAACGTCAAATACACAACGTTCAGCCCGCCACACCCAAATAGCCAGCTTTGGCTATAAAGCTTCTATCATAACTCAAGCTGTCGCAACTGAAGTTTCCGTATGAAATATGAAAACGTGGCTATTCCTTGGAAATTATGACACTATCCACAGCATGCGAGTGTGTGTGGGTGGGGGGCCTGACAGTAAACGGCTACGACACAGGACTTCGCTTCACGTGTCTACAGTTTTCTCGAGTGACTTTGTACCCACTCTAAAGCAATTGAATACACAACATGTAACCAAGAAGCTAACTAAAATATACAACCTTCCACTGAAGCTATAACGGAAGTTCCCCAGTATAACCGCACCCCAAAGTCTCCTCCCTATTTCAGTAGCATAAATTCAAATTTTCGTACATTTTACCCAAGAAAATTAATAAAACAGTTATAAATACAATGAACTCAACTATACAAGTCAAAGGCAAACATTAAAAGATAACGGGCTTCTGTACCGTTAAGTTTCATAAAACCGCGAAAAGCTGTTGAAATAAAAAAAAAAAAGTACAGAACTTGTAAAGTTTTGGTGTGTGTATTTTTCGGAAGAAGATACATTTAAAGCTACATTCAACAATAAAATACATCAAAGTTTAGTACTCTAAACTTGGTGACTTAAAATTTACCGTAAGAAAGAGTCCTTACCGTTTTGGGCATCTTTTCTTTGCGTTGAGCTCAAGTGCGATAAGTATCTACTTGAATTTCGTTACTGTTTTTTTTTTCTTATTTCTTAGCTTGTAGTACAGATTAAAGCCTTCTGCCCATAAACTTAATACGAATGAGTCCAAAAACTATTGTTCCACACACACAAAAAAGTTATCTTCAGGCTCTAAAGGCTTCAATTCCTTTCCGTTAACTCTACCAAAAGGAAGTTTTATCACAGTGGTGAAACAGACAACGCGCCTGAATGACTCTGCCTCTATGGGTCGCTTTCTGTTTCCTGCTAACGGAACTTGAAAAAACTGCATAAAACACACCCAGGCAAAAATAAAGACATTTGTATTGAGCTTGCAAAAGACCGCCTCTGTCTGAGAGTGAGAATGAACGGGGGAGGGGGCAACGGGAAGCCGAGTCAGCAGCTATTTTTTTCCTTTTGCCTTTTCTTTAGTCCTCATTCAACAAGAATTTATGAAAAAGTGCGACGGAGCAAAGAGTGAATATTTGGAAGTGCTTTTTGAAAATCAAAGAAGTCCCTACTAAACCGTTATTTTGATGTGCATTTCACAAGTACATTTGTGGATTTTTTTCTGTAAGTACGTAGGACTACACCACCACCACCTACTGTCCCATACGTAACCAGCTGGGATGCTACTGCAAAACTAAACCTTTACACATCACACCTTCTGATAGTGGCTAAATAAGCTCAAAGTTAACAACATTTAATAGCGTGATTCCCACAGTGCATTAACATTTTTAGCAACATATCACATCATAAAATACAAATACCAGTCTATCTTTAAACTAGCTTTATTAAAATTTGCTGCACTTGTTAAAACACATATGTCATCTTTATTTACACTTAACTAACACGCGTTTACAGATGAGAACCCGCTAACAAGGAATAAAATGGTTAAAATACCGCAGATAAAACATGAGTGTCAGGTCTTAACTGCATTGATTAAGCTTTGTTGCTAGGTAATAACAGATTGCTTAGTAACCATAAGAACTATACGTGTATGTAGTTATGACATTCATTCATTCATTTTCTTTGTGCGTTGGGATATATTGCACTACCAGCAACAGTAAGTTTACTTACTATGAGAGTAAATTCATAGCAGTGCTTTAGCAAATATCATTTTCCCCTTCACTAGCTAGGTAGAAGGGTGTTAAGAATTAACTGCTCCCATAATGCAGACGAAAGCAAAGATGTTAATTTCTTACATAAAGCTGGGAGTGCAAAATAACCATACCTTTAACAGTTGTTGATTTTCAACCATTAAAAAAACATCTCCCATTCACCATATAAGGGATAAAAGATGAAAGTAGGATTTATCTAAACAATTATGGATTCCAGTAGTTCCTAGGAAATATAAATTAAACTGAGTGCTAATTCAAAGAGGTAATTTTAATTATTACCAAACAACCATTCATGAAAACAATAACTGTATGTGCTTAAGACCATGCAGTTATTTGTTAATCTTTATTATTTACCTTCTGTTCTTTTAAAGTATATATGATTGTTTCGTGTAGTTAGTTTGACAAACTGCATCTATTATGCTCTGTGTACCTCTGTACCAACAGAAAATCTTTGTAGCTTAGAGTTCTACTAAACTGTATTATTCACTTCAATGTCTTAGCTATTGCTAGTTGTGCTGATTTTCTGTGTATTATTGTGGAGCTTTTCTCCCCGGGCCTCTGCTGAAAAAGGGCTCTAGCTCAGTCAGACTATCCGGGTCAACAAATGTCAAATAAATAAACTAATAAAAACAATAAGATAGTATGTGGATTCAGTGCATCCAAAAGTTGATTGTCTTACTTTAAAAATAAATTATTTTAGTTTGGTTTATCTGTAGAATTTGGCAGTTCCTGCTCCATTATCTACAATAAATTAACTGGTTTCATGATATGGCTGAAAGCTATTGTTTTCATGATATGCACAGTAGGTGGCACAGACATGCAGAAGGTAACGTGGCACTATTTCTTTAAGTAATTGCCACATTTACAGTATTTAAATCACCAGCTAGTAAGTCATGTGGCCTGGTTTTCTGTGCGATTTTGTATAGTCTGAATAGTAAAAGTTGACAAGGTGTTACCACAATGCCTCATTGCAATTTTATTTGTTTCATTTTACACAAACCTAAATGTTACATGGTGCCAAATTGAAGTAGCACAATTTTTGTTTTTGAGACATGGTGCAACCTCCAAGAAATCTCTCTCCAGAGCACTTTGTCCAAAAACTGGCAAATACAGACCCAGAAGTTTAATTTATTCTTGACTGCAATAGTAATAGCTGACAAGCCTGAGAAGGTACAAGTTTGCTATGTTTCTACGTGTCACAGTACAAGAGATGTATTTAATTCAAATGGTCAAATTAAGAAAGACAGCACAGTAGTAATGAGACAGAAGTTTCATAAATACTGTAATTACTATGAAGCAAAAAATCTGTCCTATGTTCATTATTTGTTCTTCAGAACAGCAGAAGTTTCTTCAAGATATAGATGTAAATGTTACTAAATTAAAGAACTGAAACAAAGTTGGTGATTTATATGATTCTTTTGTAAAAGACACAATTGAGGTTGGTAGTTGTAGTAATAAAATAAAATACAGATTGTTACAAGAAGCAGTTAATGTAACCAAAACAGTAAATGTATGCAGATAAAAAGAAATTATATCAATTCAAATGAAACTGCTAATAGAAAGGTTAGAAATGAGTGGAACTACAAGCAAAACCAGAGAAGAAAAATGGCAAACTAGTTTGAAAAGGTGGCAAAGACATCATAAAAGGCATGAAAAGTGAACTGTTGAGAAGTTGTGAATGTGGTATAGATATAATCACAATACAAGGAAATGTCCAGCAGTACTTCATTTATGTAAAGCTGTGTCAAAGAAATAATTTCCGCTAAAATGCAATAATCAGTTTTGCAACCAGAAAGACTGCACATACTGGAAGACAGCCATGGCAAGGATTTATTTGTAAGCAAACGTGAATGCTGAAAAGGTGCATAGTATTCAAGAATGTGGCACAGATAACTCAGTGAAGCATGAGCAGGTTGCAAGTTGCTTGTGTATTTAGGCCATAATGTTTTGCCACTGAGTTAGAAACCAAGTACTTGTAAATGTAAGAATAAGCAAAAGAAATACAGGATTCAGTTCTACATAGTCAAAACAGAAGGAATGCCTTCAGGTTTGGGTAATATAACTTGCCAGAAGTTTGAAATGATGAAAAGTGTTGAAAGTTTACAAATACATAGTGATGATCTGCTTCATAAATATGATTTATTTACTGGTCTGTGGAAACAACTTATTAAAATACCAGATATAAAGAAGAAGAAAATAAATGAATAAAAACAAAAATCATTTAAACTGTCAGTTCATCTTGGATAAAGCACGTAATGGTGGTAACTACCATGAAAGGTGGGTGCCATGTGTTCATCATATAAAGATAGGTTGTACCATTATATCAGTTATGCATGCTTGAAGACATTTTTCCAGTGACACTGAAAGGTAAAACTGAAAGGGAACTGCAAAGAATGGAGGGTATGTGCATGATTAAGAAATAGACTAAGCCTACTTATTATGTCAATAGCACAGTTACTGTGGTTAAAACTGACAACATTTACATATTTATCAAGCCACAGGACATAGACAAAGCTAAAAGGTGAAGCACTATCCACTTCATACAATTGAAGAAGTTGTTAAGGCATTCCAATTAAAAAGTATTTCTATATACTTGGTAAAATATCAGTTTTGGCAAATAAGCTAAATGAGGAAGGTTCTACTCTTTGTATTTCTAGTACACCTTGAAGCGGGTACAGATTCCTCAAACTTCTATTTGGTGTTTTGTCAGCATCTGAAGAGTCTGAGAGAGCTGTTACCCAGATGGCTTAAGAGTCTGAAGATGTTAACATTACTGATGATATCCTAGTTTGTGAAACCAAAGAAAAACACAAGAGACAAATTCAGTCACAGAATAAAATGGGAATGTATACTCTCAAGCAGAACAAGAGTAAATAGGGTCTATATTAGATCATCGAAATGGCAGAATTTCACATGATCTAATATTAAACCCAATATCGTGAATGCTGAAAACAGCGAAGCTGCACAAAACCAAATTCTTTCCTAGGGAAAGAATTCGGTTGGTCGTTGTTGTGGCTTTGCTGTTTTCAGCGATGCGGTGGAAAGTTACGGGTTGGGTTAAGGTAAGTGTGTGATTGTGCGGATGTTCGGGGTGGGCACAGGTTGGGTAAGTGTGCGACAGTGAGAATTTGTGGTTAGGGGCAGGTTAAGTGAGTTAGGGTTAGGGCGCAGGTGAGGTGAGTGTGCGATAGTGGGAATTTGGGGTTAGGGGCGGGTTAAGTGAGTTAGGGTTAGGGCGCGGGTGAGGAGAGTGTGCAATAGTGACGGACCTTAGGGTTAGGGTCTGGGTTAAGGTAAGTGGATAGATAGTGTATGTGCAGTGTAGTGAAGGGTTAGATGTAACTTTTAAATGTATGCCTGTGGATTGCTGCTTTTTAGTGTGTGTGTGTGTGTGTGTGTGTGTGTGTGTGTGTGTGTTTTTCGGAACAGTGAATTTTTTCCCTGGGAAAAAATTTGCTGTTTTGAGGTTTCGATATTGTTAGGGTTTTGGTTTTGCAGTTTGACTTTACGGCATTCGATAATGAGCCATTTCGATGATCTGATATAGACCCAGTAAATATAGAAATATAGTTGTAGATCTGAGATGTGTGGATCACATGTTAACTTTAGAAGGCTTAAACAGATGATGAAATGTTCAAAAACTGTGGGACAATTCCTCCAACGGTGTGTAAGCAAAGGCATATGAGATTTCTAAGCATGTTGCAGTATCTTTTGAATTCTACTCTGAATCTTCTGAAATTTGTGTGCATCATTAAGGGAATTACTGGAAGAGTATGTGGCATGGTATTATAGTGAAATGTAAGTAAAATGTTTTGAATTGCTTAAACAGTTACAAGAAAACCTACAGTGAAATTTTCTGCTGTGAAAAAGTCAATTATATTATAAGTTGATGTCTTTCAAAATGACACTGGTGCAGAGGTTTTGCAAGCTAAAGCAGGTGCATGTGAGTCAAGAGCGTTTCATGACAGTCAAAATATGCTCAAATAGAAAGGGAACTGCTTGTAATTGTGTACGGCTGTGAGAAATTTCATCAACATTGTAATGCTGATCCCCACATTAGAGTCTTACAATAACCTATCACTGGGCATCCATACATGTGATAGAAAGCGGCTATGATTCTGTGGTCTACTCCACTGTTCACAAATAGGTCTTATGTCCCCCAAAGGGATGACCTCTCAAGTCACCCCACTGCCACTCAGCAAGTTATAGTAGAAAAGATGTACATAAATCTGATTCACTAATCAATTCAGCAAATGCAACCTGGCCTCAAGACATGTAGGGAATAAATACTGGTGTCCTAGGTATGGACTTCCAACATCCTTATCCAGATTAGAACTACACACATACTAAGTTGAGTCTTTGGGCTAACACCCTAGGACCTTTTTTCACCATTCTCTGTCTCTGCCAGTAACAGTCATTCAGCACATCCTTTCCTACAGTAACTGCCTTTCAATCAAATTATTAGACACAATTCTTTAATTCTCCACAACGTTTATCCAAGCAAGGTAGATATGCCACCACCCAAGATTATTGGGCTTTGGACCCACAACTGATATGCCACTCTTTGTCCCTGTTCAAATAATAAACACAAATGGTAACATGCAGAGCAGTCTGGCCAATTAAAGACAGATACTAGTAGCACTTATTAGCAAAAAGTATTCCCCTAGCAATTAAATACATCAAAGAAGACCAGATGCAATCATTCTAGTGTGAATGGTGCTGCGGTAGCGTTGTCGCCTCACAGTTAGACGTTGCCCATTCGATTCTCAGTTAGAGCATCTTCTGTGTGGCGACATGCGTGAATGGGTGTTCCTTCATTGAAGGTTGTGCGTTAGGCCCGGCAAGCCAGCACGTAAAAATCTACTGCCAATCATTAGCGGACCGGAGTTCCACTGTGGCGACCCCTTACCGGGAAAAGCCGAAAGACACAAACAAACATTACTTAGAAAATAAAAAATAGGCAGTATCGATGCAAGTTAAATACACACACACACACACACACACACACACACACACACACACACACACACACATATATGTGTATGACAAGCAGACATTAAATGTCTTAAAAGACATGAGACATGGGTAAGGATGGTTACAGTATAGATGTTAGTAATAAATAAAACTAAGGAAAGGAATGTGAAACATTAGTCAGCAGGTAAATAGTCAAATTTAAAATAAGGACAGAGAAACTAAATAGCTAACTAGTCAAGAACCGTGTGGGTTAAAATAATAAGATACCTACTGACATAGTACTTGGTTATCAGACAGTGCAGGAAAGCATTCAAGGGAGATGGATAAAGTAGAGCTGTCAGAAAGAAATTGAAATGTAAAGTGGGAATTAAGATAGGAAGATAATTTAGAAGGAGTGTTAGAAGGGTTTATTGCATAGCTAGGAACAGAGATTATAAAGGAATAGTGGATATGAGCTGACAAATGAAAGGTGAGGAACTTTTGCAAGACGATGTGTGGTGTAAATGTTTTCATAAGAGCCTGAAGGCAAAAAAGTTTCATGGTCTGTTTTAAGTATGCTAGGATGATATTCTAGAGTCTACATATGCAAAGGGAGCATAGCAAGTAATCTGCCAATTTACTAGACTTTTTCATGGTTACTAAGCATTTATCGGTTAAGCATACTGTAGGTCTGTACAGCTGCAGTGTATCTTTTAGTGCTGGACATTTTTACGTTGTATGTATAAGACTGTGTGCAATAATAAGTTGTGAGAATGTTGAATAGCTGGACAGCTCAAGTCAGTTTAGTTGTTTCAGGTGTCTGCAATGATGAGTACTATATGTAAGTTTGGTAGGAAATTTACCTACTTTATTGTAAGAATTGTAGAGTTTAGCTTTAAGTGTAGTATCTAGGTGTGTTAAAATAGATGAGGCATATAGCAGGGCTGGAAGAAGGTAGATATATGCTACTGTTTGTCTTGTATCATCTGTCAGGTAGTATTTGTTTCTGTCTCTCTCTTTCTATGTATATATATCTATATTTATACATATATATATATATATATATATATATATATATATATATATACAGAGAGAGAGAGGTGAGTTTCTGGTATGTTTTTTTAATGGCTTGCCATAGATATTTTTTAGATTTGAGGTTATTGCCAATCAGGATGCCAAGAGGTTTTCCTGGGGTTATGGTTTCAATTTTTGTGTTGTTGGAAGACATTATCTCTAAACACTGTGCTCCAATTTGATATTACTTGGAAGTGTAGAGCATACTTTTTTTTAGGATTTAAAAGTAGATTTGCATCCTTTAACCAAGTTTTGATAATACTGAAATAATTTTTAGTAGTATCCTGAAGTGCTGGTAGGGATGTGACTGCACCTATAATGGTTGAGTCATCAGCATATTGAACTATGATAGTGAGGTGGGTGGCAATATGTAGTTTGTTTATAAAAATGTGAATAAGAGAGGACCTTATACTGATCCTTGTGAGATGCCATCAGTAACTGGGAGGAAAAAGGAGAGATTTTATTTCCATTTGTCTGCTTGCTGCCTTTTCAGTCAGATAGCTATGAAACCATGAGACAGACAGCGAGATGTGTGAGACAGAGGGAAGAATATTTAGTAAGATGTTGATGGGATATTGTGTCAAATGCTTTTGTTAAATCTAAGAATCATGAAGATACAATGTTGCTGTTGCCCTATTTTGGTTTATGTTACTGGTGAAATTGAGAAGAGTAGTGGTATTACTGTAGTGAGGTCTAAAATCATGCTGGACTTTAGAGAGAAGGTTGTTAGAGTCAGTGTACTCTCATAACTTTGGAGTGTAGGCGTGTTTATATTGTTTTTGAAAGAGGGGACAGGATGGTATTAATTCTATAGCTGGAAAAGTCTGTTGCTGCGCCACCTTTGTGGAGTGAATGGTGTTACACAGGATGTTTATCAGATGGATGGGATGTAAATCTTAGTCCTGGATTGGTTTATCAGTCTTGATCAGGAAAAGGCACAGCATTAGCTATTATTTTTAGGTATTCTGTTGGAAGTTAGTTGGCAGTAAAGAGGCTGGTTTTAGTCTTGATAGATGTTTTCTTATAGTACAGGTGGCGACAGGAGGAATGAGAATGAAGGTGCCTGGTTAGGACAGGATGGGGGAGGTGAATTGTTATTATTATTAATCAGAGATTGTACTGTCTGTATAATGCAGGAGTTGAAATGAGATGTTATGGAGTCAGTGGTGTTAGAAGTTGAAGGAGAGAGTGTGGCTGTTTGGCCAGCATAAATTAGTTTGCCCAGTGCTGACCAAAATAGTCTTGGATTTTATTTATTTATTTATTTGTTTATTTTATGGGTGTTTGTATTGGAGGTTAGTATTATAAGTTTGCTTATCTATTTTACTGTGGTCTTTAGTGAGATTTCTGATGTGTCGAAATGTATTTGAGTTCTGCTTTTACATTAGCCTTTCCAGGCTTTTTCCCTGTAAAGTATGAAGTTTTTATTTTTTTTATTTAGCCGCAATGCAGTTTTTGATTTGATTCTTTTTATTCGTACATGGGCTAGGCTATTAACGATATTTATAAAATGTTCATTAAAGTGTGAGACGGCAGCAGCAAGTGACACGGATTTTAATATGTTCAAGTTAAATTGGGTTAGAGCATTGATAAAGGTGTAGTTGTTAAAATTTTGTTGTTTTGCATATTTGGCTATAAATGATGTCTTTGGATTGAATACTGTAGTTTCTGACTGCTTAGGTGGGAAAGTTGCTACTTATCATGTCTGGCAGACATCCAAATGTTTGAAGTTTGTTTGGTTTGTTGGTAAGCATCCAGTCTAAAGTTGCATTGTTCATAGGTTCATAGTTGTGTACTAGGTTAATGGCCCTGGAGCTTTTACAAGCATAGCCCATAGAATTACCTTGGCATCGTGCCACCCGACTTTAGTTCCCAGTGCCTCTGTCAAGCAGAGCCACTGGAGTGATCCCTGTGGTGAATTTTCTATTTCCCATCCACTCATCAAGATTTCTCTTGAAGAGGGCCAGTGAGGCACTCCGCTTGACATGTATGGGAAGTCGATTCTATAGCATGGGCAGTCACTGAGTTATGAACCTGTCCCTCCAGCGTGTTCTGTGAATTGTGCTAATGAGGTTGAGGTCTCTGGAGTGTGTAGTGCTGATGGATTGGGATTTCTTTAGATGTAGCATTTCTAACAGACCTGGGTCAGACATGTCTTTGTAAGTCAATCAGAGATCGCCTCTAAGTAGTCGATATGAGACCGAGCATAGTTGCAGTTTTTTGAGTCTGTCCATATGGGACAAGTGTTTAAGGCCTAAGATCCTCTTTGTGAGGTATTTTTGCGGCCTCTCCAGTTGTTGTAGGTGTCTAGTGAGGTACATGCCAAACGGGGCATTGTTGATAGATGTTTAGTGGTGGAGGTGATTAGCTGTGTAAAGTCATATAAGTTAATTGATTCTAAGGGAATGTTATTGCTAATATGCTGCCAGTCTATGTTCAGGTCACCTAATATAATAGTTCTTGTTGAATATGATGAGATATCCATCATATAGGATATATTGTGATGTTGAAATGTTTTTGCCAGGTAGAATGTAGCTGAGATACATAGAGACTTTCTATTTTTGAGTTTGAGGAATGATATGTGGAGTTCTGTATTGTTAAATTTTGGGATCTGTAGGAGGAGTGGGATTATTTCTCAACAGTTTTAGGAGATAATGGCAACTCCATCAGCTCTTTTTTTTGTTGAGTCTGAATATATTTAATCCGGAGGGATGACTTCATTATCTAATATTGCCTTCTTTTACCAGGTATAAGGGGAGTAAGTAATCAGATATACATGATTGTCTTGGATTTTCTTACATATGTTTCTAACATTCATGTTTAGGAGCAGGCGAATGGATTCAAAGGTAGATGTGGAAGTAGATCTAGAAGCATTTATAGCTGGATTTCTGCATTGTTGTTTAGTGGGGCCGGGGTTTGGGTGAATGTCACCACTTAACTTTTGATTGACATTATTGTGTATACAAGTGAAGAGCCATTTACATTAGGTTCTACAATAAGCTTTGTTGAGAAGAACTTTGACATGATGTATCTGTAGCTGAAGAGGTCAGAGAAAGTAAAATGGTAGAGGTAAAGTGACATGTTGGGGGAGATCTGAGGTGAATTATGGCATGGTAAATGTGATTTATTAAGGGTAATATTTATTGGTATGGGAGATATATGAGAGCTAGTGAGGTAGGTTAATGCAATGAATAGCAAAATAGCAGCATATTATTTAGAATTATTGTTGTTAGTGGTGATATTAGAGTTAAATCTGATGGGATGAATAGAGGAAGGAATATTGCTAAAGATTTGTATAGAGGTACAGTCAGAGAGAGGGCTCAGAAGGTATTGATAAAGTGCAGAGCAGTATAGGAGAGAGATAAGGGTGTTTTTAATAAAGCTAAATATTGGACAGAACTTGAGAACAGGTGAATAGAAAGATAAGTAATTATATGACAATAGTAAAATAGTTTGGGAAAGTATAGGGATTGGGTGTCACAACTGAAAGGTGGAGATGAGTAGTATAATATTTGAGTTACGTGGATAGGGTGAGAATTGGGGGGTAGCATGAAGAAGCAAAGCAAAACTGAGCATTGTGGGCCTTACCCAACCTGGGAGTCCTTTTACTTCAGAAAGTAATCCTTATATAGTTGGTGCTGTTCCATTAGCATGTACACACAAAGTAAAATAGGTTTTCTTTCAGTTACTGAAAGCAGAAACCAAGTTGCTAAGGGGTGGAAGTAACTAGTTTAGACAATGTAACCTAAGCACTTAATCCTTGTTTGCTGTCTCAGAATAAATTGTGAAAAAATCTCCTGTCATTTTTCTGAGTTTGCCTACTGCCTGGTGGATTCTGCCAACTGTTTTACCTGTTTTTCTAAGCTTTTGCATAAGGCCACTTCTCAGCAGTATGACATGTGGCAGAGGTCTTACTGTTTGGGTAACAGAGGACACAATTTGAAGTTCATGTGCTCTGAAAGGAAAGAGATAGAGAAAACACTACAGTACTGAATATTATATGGAAGTGATAAAGTTAAAGCAAGCTAGCTTATTCCAAGAGATGGTGGAATAAACACAGTGAGGCAAAGCAAGAGAAGCTAGACTATTATAAGAGGAAATGAAGGTATAATAGGAAGCATACTGATGGAGAAACACACTGACAAATTGTGTAGAAATGTATATTGAAAATTATCAGACCATAGCACTATACTGCTGTGCAAGTTATACAACTATCAGTTAGTAAGCATCCATCAAATGAAGTAGTACATGCAGAGAAACTTGAATATACCAAAGCATTAGCACTTTATATAAAAGAATAACTACAATTCTCCTTTCACCATTAAAACATCTTACACATGCAATTCCACAGAGCAGTTTCATATGTAGATCTTACAAACCTTAATTGCAACTCAAAAACGTGTTGCAGTCTGAAATAAGTAAGAAAGCAGAAATATCACATTTTGCATCAGTTACTCTCCACTGGAATCACAATTTATCCACCAATGAGAGCAGCAAACATGTTTTCTGGAAACATAGCTTAAAAACTAGAGTCTGAGATTAGAATACATTCTTCAGGTAAACTATCCAATCCCATATTTAAACTATCCAATTCCATGTTTAAAAAAAGGTTTATTTAAATTCTGCTTAAAATATTTTAAATTGCACCTGTATAGTGATACTTTTTTCATTTTCTCTGCTTTTTGTCCATTTATCTATTTGCATTTTTTGATTGTTCTGGGGCCTTAGTCTTGTAGTTTGATTTGTAGTTGTGTGAAGGTTATATATTACTGCATGATTTTAGCATTGTTTATACATGATACTGCACTTCTGTTTCCATAAGTAGAATTACATGTAAAAGGTAGGCCTTTTATTATTTTCAACCCAGTCTGGACAATCTTGTAGCGTCTTTTACATTTGTGGCAGGACTGTGATCTGCTGCTGGATGTGAGCTTCATTTAGTCATTTATTATAGTGTTACTGGTAAATTTCTGCATGGTCTGGTATCTTAGTCTGTTTTGGTTTAAAATAGTGACAGCATTGTAAATTTGTGCTTCAGTACTTTTTATAGCTGTATATACCAGCTTAAAGTTGCTATACAGAACCTTTCTGTTAACTCTGCTTCTGTTTTCTCCTGTTCTTTGAGTCTGCCCCACCCTCCACTGAGGCATTAAGCTAAAAGCTTCTAAAATTCTAACCACCGGACTTGAGCTCCAGTTTTTTTCCCAACTCTGCCATCCTTTTCTTGTTGTGGTTTTAAAATGCCGTGTCTCTGGCTTCTGCCACTTATGGTAATCTGACTTCCAAAATCTCTCCTTCCCCTTTTTAATTGCTATTATCTGTTGTGTAACATATTTAAGTACTTTCTCATCCGTTGTTTTCCATATAGTCAGTAATACTAAGTGCCCATTCAGCAAACTAGTATTGCATTTGAGTAAACATCCCTTACTAATAACGGTCTCCTGCTCATTTTCCCAGAGCTCCCATCTGCTTGGTAGTCTAGCTACACTCTGATGGGGTCCTGAGTTAGTCCTGCTCCATTCTTGGCAGATAAGAGGTTTATTTTATTGTTTTGCACTTCAGTTAACTGTTCAGAGTGCTACTGTTTTATTTTTGCTTTATTTGATGATTTTGCCATTAAATCATTCTAAAGGTCTCTAGTCCATGAAATATCATTGATAAGGTAGTTTGTTTTGTTGTGGTATTACACTCACAATAAATCTTTCTTCATGTTATTACATCAAGAGCTTAGCAGTGCCCTGTGCAGACACAAATGCCCAGAAAGTAAATTTTATCTGTAAAACTTCTCTTAGAACTTAAACCTGTAACTTTGTGTAGCTAAAAACAAAGCCATTGTGCTGGGACATGCTCTACTATCAAATCCTAGTACAATCTAATTAAGTATAGTACCAAATATCAGAGACCACCCAAGGAGACCAATGTATAACCAAGTCCATGATCTACTGAAGCCCACCCAAATACAAGTCTGAACAACATGGATATGCAATTTCCAAAAGTCTCCATAATCAGATTGGTAGATATGGGCATCCTGAGACAATGTAGCAATTGGCTCACATTCACAGACAACCATTTATTTAATCCTTAAAAAAACAAGCACAGTATTCAAAAGATGCACATACACAATTTCACTGTAGGCAAAAATCTGGTGTATAAACAAGGCTGTCAAGAAGCCACAGACAATATCTACTACACATAGTGTTCACCACACACATAGACCAACCTATGCTGAAGTAAAAAAAAAAAAGACAGTCTTCTCAAACCTCAAAGACCTCCTGAACCTATAAATGGTAATGCCTTTCCTCAACAATCTCTAAAATACACACAAAAAGCAACCCTAAACGCCATACATGCTCCTTCACCCAGTGGAGCTCCAACAACAAAACCCATAAATCAAGCCAACACATTATCCAGGACTGTTGTCATAAGGGACTCCATTGCATGACACACAGATGGCCCACTCACCAGACTAAACAAGGGGAAGATAGTGATTGGTTGCTTAAGTAGATCCAGGCTCCACCAAGTTATGCATGCACTTAAATCACTATATCACAGGCACCAGTATAATTCTATCATAGTCCATTTGGAAGTTAATAACTGAGACATACTTCCCTGGACTATACAAAGAGAGATATTGTTGATCTCCCTGAATATGTGTCTCAGGCAGGTATGTGCTTTGCAATGAGCAGCATTCTACTTTTACCTAGGATGATACCACAGTATGAGCAAAAGATGACTGATTTCAATTATTGGCTAAGTTTCTGGTGTATTTCCAGGGAGATTCATTACTTGTCAGCATGAGAGGACATAGTTAACAAACCACACTGTTTTGTAAAGGGAGGTCTGCATCTGTCTCCCTTAGGCTTCAGAATACTGGCTAAAACTTAATCTGCCCCTTAGAGCCTTTTTAGGTAAGGCCAAATTGATAAACCTACCAACCTAAATAAAACCCAAAGAAACCTAAAGGTGTTACTTTCTCAATGCTAGGAGCCTAAACAAGAAACTAAACACCCTACAAGCTCTCCTCACTCTGGATTATACAGATATATGTGTTGTTATTGTGACATGGTTTAAATACGCAGAATGTACTCCAGAAGTACAAGGCTTCAGTGCCTTTCAGACATTTAGACCATCAGCTCCACAGACAGAGATAAAATGTGGAGGGGTCTCAATCTATGTTAGTAACAAGCATAAGTCTACATTTGATAAACAAGATGATGTTGTGGAATTTATCCACATATAAATCACCATAGACAAAGTCCCATACCATATCTTAGCAAGCTATAGGCCACCACCTGTGCCACCATCTGTGCCCCAAGAATCTTATAGCTCATACCTAGACCAACTGGAGAGACTCTCCATTAAACCAAATACCATACTCATGGGAGACTTACACTACCTCTCTATAGACTGGGAAACATACACTGCCTCATAATGTTAGGCACAACGGTTCCTGGACTTTATTAACACAAAAACTCCAGCTTTACTCCGTAGCATATCACCTACTCAGAGGTGATCTCTGCCTAACATACAAAAATATGTCAAACTCAGAGCTGCTGGACATGCTACACCTAAAGAAATCCCAATCCCTCCGAGCTACACGCTCTAGGGACCTAAACCTTGTCACCACAATAAACAGGACATGCTGGAGGGATAGATTCCTGTCCCAGAGACTTCCTATACTCTGGAACAAGCTACCCATCTATGTCAAGCAAAGTTCTTCATTAGCACTCTTCAAGAAAAATCTTGATGAGTGGATGGGAAATAGGAAATACACCCCGGGGATCACTTCTGTGCCTCTGCTCAACATTGGCACAGGAAAATAACTTTCTTGGGTGGCGTAAGCTATGGAACCTTGCTGGCTAGGCTTACGTAGGCCCTTGGGCTGATAGCCTAGTACCTACCTATGAACCTAAATACCCTTGACCAGATAGTGTGTACACTCACCAGAGGTTCAAACATACTAGACCTGATGCTAACCAATATGAGAGAGTGTTGCACCCCTCATCCCCCAGTGCCCAGTGTCAAGTCCTCACTGGTGAGGTTGGACCACAAAGCTGTTTTCTTCAAAATAAAAATCAACTCGGTAACCCCAGTAAACAATGTAAAAGTTAGGGACCATTTCAAAGCAAACTACACCCTATTAAGCAATACCTTGTCAAAGTTTAATGCCCCTCAACTATGAATTCACAACAACCTATGTGGAATTATTCATGGAGAACCCGTACAACCATGTAAATATCTCTACACAGGCTATTGTACCTACTAGAAGTACTCCAAAAACAAACTCTAAAAACAAATCACACTGGTGGAATCCTAACCTTAATAGGGTATGTAAAAAGGAAAAAAGTAATGGCTAAAATCAGGAAGAAGAGTAACTCCCATAATGGTAAGAGCTCTCTAATTAAACTAAAAAGGAAACTAAGAGGACTAATTAAGTCCAACAAGGCTAATTATGAGGTCAAGATAGCATCACAGGCTAATGACAATCACAAGGCCTTCTACAGCTATGTCTGACACCTCAAAGGCACCACACATCAGTGTGCTGAACTGGTGATCAATGGTGCTGCCTTCACTGAGCAAAACAACATAGCAAATCTGAGAAATTCAGCTCAAACTTCACCCCCCCCTCCATGAAATGCCTACTAGCATACCACCCCCCCATCTATTAACAGGCAGCAGGTCCTGGCAGCACTTGCTAAGGCCAAAAACACAGCCTCAGTGGGCCCTGACAATATCCAAGGATGCCTCTTAAATAGCTGGAAACATGGCCTATCAGGACCACTTGAGTCACTTTTCAACAACAGTAAAAAAAATCAAACTGTTGCACCACGGCCAAGGATACGTAAACGCAAATCCAAATAAAATCTGACAAGTCTATTTATTTGTTAAAAACAAGCAAAAAGCTTGATAAAAACTTTGTCAATGACAAAATGATCACAGGCAAAACGTTGCTTGAAAAATGAAGTTTCTTTCAGTCCTTGTCATTGACAATATAAGCAACTTTTCTGAAGTATTAACTCACAAGATTACTCCATATAAAGAAAGATAGTAGATCATCCCAATAAGTAACAGAATTACTATCCTTCAGATATTGGTAGGAGCGTGTTATCGAAAGGTGAATTCACAAGCAAAGTTCAATCACAAAATAAAGTTTTCACCTTTGTGAAATACCTTCATAAAATGCCTGATAGTGATGAAATATAACTCTGCTGTTAGAGCTCAATGACGAATATAAGCATAAAGTTCCAAAACTGTGGACCCCAAATAACGATAAGCGCTTTCAGTTTTCACCTTCTTCAGATCGCAAGGGGTAGTAAGAATGCTGAACTTTTAAAGTAGCTTCTAGCCAATAGCCATGAGCTAAATCTGGCGCCTTAAGCAACGACACACCTTCTATGCAAATAAGGTGCTCATTCATCACATTCTAAGCCAATGGATTACTGATAGATGGCATTCACAACTTTAACTGGAATTCTAAAGTTGTGACATCAGATAAATTACAGCAAATTAGGAAACATATGATTCTTTAAAGTAGAGGTGTATGCCTTATATTCTGTTCTATTGACAATGTTACCTCTTTTAATATTGGGTATGACATGCTCAATAGCTTTAAAGCTGAAACTGTGATTAGAAAATTCTTTGATGTGAACTGCAAGTGCATTATGAACATCAAGTCTGCGAATGTCTTTTGAATAATTGATTTGTCTTGCCCACATAGAAGCTAGTACAGTTGTTACAGGTGGCAAGGTACACTATGCTTTTAGTGCTACATGTCACCTTACAATTGAAATGAAATTCCTTAGATGAAATAGGATGCATGAAAGAATTTCTTTTGTCTATATGACAACATGCCATACAGTTCCCACATGGAAAAGTACCTTTTTTACCTAATGGTTTCTTACTTGTAAAGCCATCCTTATTACATAGCAACCTCTTAATGTTTTTCTTATTTTTATATCCAAAATAAGGTTTAGATCCCACTATGTCACAGAATTTAGAATCATGTGACAATATGGGCCAGAACATAGTGATGACTTCTTTAATTTGTTGATTATCGGTGCTGTATGTTAGCATCATTCTCAATGGTGGTTGATAGCTACTAGCCACTCCTGTGGATATAATCTGATCACCACCTCGATCTGATACTATTAAGGAAGATGAATCTTGCCTGTTGGAAATTTCACTAGTACAAACTTCCAAAGTTCCTAAATCAGGGTTGATTTCCTTCAGAGGATACCCACATTCCAATAAACATCTCTTAAGGTTATTAGTTTCAGCTTCAACTACTTCTTTTCTAGTGCATCTTTTCTCAATTCTTGCCATCTAAATTTTCATAATGTTTTTGGTCACATGCCTAGGATGCATGCTATTCCTATGGAGATAATGATTCTTCCAAGTTGATTTACGAAATAAAGAAGTTTCATATTTCCCTTCATTGCTCCTATATATATGGACATCAAGAAAATTAGTTTCTGATGGTGAACAAGCACTTGTAAATTTTAAATAGATGGTTGTAGTATTCAGATACTGTACAAATGATTTGAACTGGCATTCCTCACCTTCCCATAACAGAAAAAGGTCGTCCACAAAACGACCATAATATTTCACACAATGGTGCCATGGATTCAAAGGGCTTAAGATGTAATTCCTTTCCCATTCTGATAACACTATATTGGCATAACTGTTGGCGCATGGGGTGCCCATGGCTACACCCCATCGTTGCCAATAAATATCCTGACCATACGTGAAAAAATTGTTGTCCAGTACCATCTCTAATAAAGAACAAATCAATTCCGCTGATTCTAAACCAACTTTATTTCCTACTAATGTTCTGACTGTTTCTAATCCTATTTCATTCGGTATGCAAGTAAACAAACTTGTAACATCCAACGTGGTCAACAGGAGATATTGTGAACAATAGGCTCAAAACAGGCTTTGTACCATGAAAATGAAGGACCATAATGGTTATTCCTCTTCACAAGAATGCAATATCAACCGACCCTGGAAAACTACAGACCTATTAGTCTAAATAGTCTAATATGTAAAGCCATGGAACAAATTATCATGGAAATGATCAACAAAAATATAGGCAACTTTCAGATACTGGACCCAACCCAGTCTGGTTTTGTGAAGGGAAGATATGATGTCTACTAAACTTGGTTAACTTCTTTGAGAAGGTCATCAAAGCAATGTATGAGGGGACAATAATGCATACCACCTACGTGGATCTGGCAAAGGCATTCAATACAATATGCCACTGGAGTATTGTTGACAAACTCACCAAACTGGGCATAAACTCCTACAGAACTCATTGGTTTGCCAGCTGGCTCACAGACAGGACCCAGGAAGTCCCGACTGGTGATACCACCTCCTTTAAGAGACCGGCTACTGTGGGATACTAACTATTTGGGGAAGAGTTTTACTTTAAGTGTTTGTAACACTTTACTGACCTCTGGAAGACACAGAGAGGAGTTTATAAAGGTTACCATGAGGTGTACAGATTCAGGTAACTGTTTTGAATTCATAGATACCCTACCACAGTGCAGCACCATGGTGGGCTGTCTCAGCGGCCATACTA
The DNA here is from genome assembly GCF_019279795.1 of Protopterus annectens. NCBI lineage: Eukaryota > Metazoa > Chordata > Ceratodontiformes > Protopteridae > Protopterus > Protopterus annectens. The sequence goes on from NC_056749.1 coordinate 201,952,692, forward strand.
GATGCTAATGATGCAGTCCAGGGAGAGGCGTATGCTAATTAGCAATGTGCTCTACCCTCAGAACTGCCTTAAGGAAGGCATCTACATATCAAGTGAGTCACAGAATTACTTGGTTGTGTAGATTAGTATGTCTTCTCCTTGCAAAGGATGCATGTGTGAGGGTATGTGGAAGTCTGTGTCTGCCTGAGAGATAGCAGTAGGGGAGATGGGGTAAGTTAGGTAAGGGTGTGTGTGTATGTGTATATCTGGGTGGGTTGGGCTGGCTGTCATACTTCCACACACCCCTAGACTAACAAGCAGAGTCTGCAACAATGAGTGGGGGAACCACTATCCACCAGGGATAATTCTTTCATCAAGTACCTGAGCAGCAAGCAAACAGCATCTAATGGGGGGACCCCCTAACACCAGAAAAAACTTTTTAAATGAGTGCCTGAGTGGAACATAAACACAACAGTGATTAGGGGTGGGGGGATCACTGAACATCCGGAATACTCAAGCTAGTGTGCCTTAAAAGCACATATTTTAAAAAAAAAGTGATGGGAACCACTAGACGCAAGGGATAAGTAGCATGCCTTAAAAGACACTAAAAAAATTCAAATCCTCTACCCTCCCATAGAGGATATTAGTTCTCAGTGCTACCCACTAAATACCAGGGATAGACTTTCGAAATAAATAAGTCTTGTCTTTCAGCTTTTCCCGCTTAGGAGTTGCCACAGCAGAACTCAGGTCTGCTAATGATTGGCAGTGGATTTTTTTACGGTGCTGAGTTGCCAGCCCGACAGCCCAACCTTCAAAGAAGGCACACCCATTCACGCACACACCTACCTGCATGTCTTTAAACATCACTCGACCGTGGGGAGGACATGCAGACTCCACACAGAAGGTGCTCCAGCCGAGAATCGAACAGGAGAACCTCTTGCTGTGAGGCGACAATGTTTGTTTTTTTTTGTCACTTATTTATTATTTCGAAATAAATAAGTCAGAAAAAAAAACAAACAAACATGGGGGATTTGAACCATGCACACTTGTCACAAGAAACCCTACTTTAGCCTGCTGCACTAATTGATAAATTAGAGCAGCAGGATTTTTTTAACTTATATTGAGAATCTTGAGCATTATGCAATGCCTTCAACTTTTTGTGATGTCAAAGGAGGACAGGAAACATTATGCATACCTCTCAACCTTGTAGGATAACAGTCTTTAAACTAGCATGCATTTACTGAAGGATGTGAAGTATGAAATGCAAATGTCTTGCACTAAAGACTGATTGTAATCATCCATGAATTACTAGAGCAGATGATCTGACATCAGGAACAGGTATGGGGTATGTGGTGTGTGTGTTTTATCATGTGCTTTTGTGTGGGAGAATGACAGAAAGGGAAGGTTGTCTGTTAACATAAAGCGGCCATCACTTTTTTACTGGAGGAAGTGCTGATTTGCACTCTGCAGCAGTTAACTATGATTCATAATCATGCAAATTAGTCAATAATAAGGTTTTTCCTCATTGTGGATAATGTGTCTATGAAGTGCAAAATAGCATATTGTGGCATTTTTACTGTGGCTCTTCACAAGTTATAGTAGGCAGTTAATGAATTCTTGAGACAGTTTCAAGATATTAAACTCTGGGTATTGACCAACAAAGAATACCACAGAACTTCTGCCATCTAGCCTATCTGATGCATGCTGAAACAAATTACCTTCTGAAACAACAGGAAAAAAAAACGGTTCCATCATCATGATCTTGCAGGGAAACAAGTGGAAAAAAAGGAAATGTTCTGAATGGTTTCTGAGTACAAAACAACATCCAGGTGATACCATAAGAACAACATAAAAAATACTACATAAATCAATGAACCAATGTTGTTAAAATTTCTTAGTGCTAAAATTACAAAGGAAAAAAAAGTAATTCTGGAATAAAGTAAACTATATTGAATGGAGGAGTTTATCTTTAGTTAGAATTTTCCTAAAATCCTGAAACAGTCACTTGCAGATGTTAAGGGTAGAGAACTTTTTTTTTTTAAATTTACTATGGATCAGGATTTTTGCCCTGCCTGACATCAGTCTGGTATCATGCTGTCTCAGTCACGTCCACAAACAAGCCCCTATTACATTATTGCATTCCTTACTGTGATCCTTTGGAAGCAGTGACATTTCCCTTTGTAAAATGTTTGTAGCAATTGTAAATGCTCTGTGTTTGGTTGTGCATATCTTCTAGGCCTGGTTAGGTCTGTGGAAATAGAAGATCAGCGATCATCTTGGTTGGTATCAAGCAAGCATAATCTTTTGTGTCATTTTTCTGTTTTATTATGTCTTCCCAGTGAGTGCAAAGATGCGACAATTCTGTCAAATTCTGTACCAATCCATGTTGTGCTAAAATATAGAATTCTCTTTAGCCTCTTCAAGGAGTCACGTCCCATGATGCAGTAACCCTGGACCTCAATCCAGAAAAGGGTGTCACCCAATGTCATAATGATTTTCCTCAACCCAATAGACCTTTTATCAGACTGGATTTTTTATATCATCTGGATCCCTGTGTTACAGATGGAAATCTGTCATGTGGTTCTTTGGGCTGAACAACTGTAGCACAGCTTGGTTTTTATTCACTATGCATAGCAGTGAATTACAACAAGTTATAGAGAATCAAGTTAAACATATCAAATTATTGCTGCAAGTCATTCAGAATATATTAAAATGTATTGCTGCAGGAATTATATAAGCCAAGTAAATTAAAGTAGAGAGGCACATACTGTAATGAATGAATGACTGTTAATAAAACCAGTGGAAGGAATGGAGTCTTCAAAATGCAATGATTCATATTCATTGCAGATAATGTACCTATATCATCAACATTGTGTGGCTTCAGATAAAGAAATTGTGAATAGCCAGAACCATGAGTAAAACAAAATGTCAGCATCAATATTACATATACTACCTGAAGAAATGCCCTAGTGCTGCTATGAACTGGTGTGGCATTTCATGTGACTGAAACCATAAAGGACTACCAAGTCTTCCTCCTCAGCGCACATCTACAAGTAGTTTTCCAAGGCCAGCCTGCAATATAAACATGGAATGTCCCAACAACAGCTGAATGATCTAAGCAAAAGGGGATAAAATGGCATTCCCTGATAAGAATACAAAATACTGCCATCTGACACCTGAAATGACAAAACAGACATGGTGTTAGTCACAGTAACTGTCAATATGCTATAAAAGTGTATATGGCAGATGTGTGTATTCCAACGAGTTGTTGGCTTCTTTGGAATGTATATGGCAGATACAGTTCATCAACCTTTTGGCCTAAGGGAAAAAAGTGTGTTTGTGTGTGTGCGTGTGTGTGTGTGTGTGTGTGTCTGTCTGTGTGTTTGTGTGTGTGCGTGTGTGTGTCTCTGCATGTGCATGTATGTATGCAATGATCATAGTGTCACAGGGATGTCTGTCAGCCGAGAGAATTAATGGTCTGAGCTGTTAATGAGCTGCTTCCTGCAGTCCTTCCATTTCCATTTGCGTACTGTGTGACTCTGAGCAAGTCAGCTGACCAGGAAGTGCTTCAGAGTCACCCCCAAAAAAGAATACTTGTATCTATTGGGCTTATCTGTTTACAAAACATATAAAGTAAAATAAAATAAAGGATAAAATGCAATATAAGAAGCCCATGGAACAGATTACAGTGTTTCTACATATTATCAGACAAACAAAGTCTTTGGCTGAGCTTTATGCAGCAAGTAAGATGTCTTATATAGGACATTAATAAGCCGTCGGGGGATGAGGTGGAAGGCACATTACCACAGGGTGCATATAGTGTTATATGCATTACCAGTTACTATTTGCATATGTTATGGAACAGTGGAAAGTGTAATATGTCATATACTCATTCCACACCTTTTGGCCCCAAAACTTGGACCGAAGCTCCAAAGGCAGTGGTCTTTCCATATTCATAAAGGATGTGCACACCTCCAGACTGGCAGCCCAACATAATGCATCCGAGATACTTCAGGTGCACCTAACACTGGGTAAGGCAGCGATTCAGGTTGTAGCCTGCTACAGATCCCCAACCATTTCCCAAGAGTCACACTCCACATTCCTAAGTACCCTGGAGAATATCAAGGTCCAGCCTAACACTACCATAATGGGTGACTTCAACTACCCCTCCATTAACTGGGAAAACTACTCATGGACCAGCTCATTCCTACCCCCACTAGAGATAGCAACATCCTTGACCTGGTCATTACTAACATGGGTGACTGTTGCTTTACACCAATAGTCAACTCCTCCCTGGTTAGATCTGACCACAAACTAATCACCTTGGAAATCCCCCCCCCCCCCACACACACACGCACACACAAAGGTAACCACCATGAAAAACTTCACCAAAGCTAAGTTTGGGCTCCTAAAAACAGAGGTGGCTAACTTCACAGCACCCATGCAAATGGAGATCAGATCATGACTGTCGAATCATACACCAATGCACTGTACAAACATGTACACAAATGCATGCTTCTTGCCATACCCAATAGAACCAAGACACTCTCCTCCAAAAAAAGGAAGCCAATCTGGTGGTCCCTTGCGATAAACAAACTCTACAACAGAAAGAGGAAACTGATGTGGAATAAGGTGAAGTCCCAAGACTGGAAAAACTCCCTTATCAGCCTCAACAAAAGCTGAGATCCCATCAAATCCTCTAAAGCTAGCTATGAAAACAGAATTGCAACAGATAGTAAAGACAGCCACAAGGCCTTCTATAGTTATGTAAAGAATCTCCAAGGCAATACCCAGATTTGCTCTGAGATACAGCACAATGGTACCTCCTATACTGAGCCAACAGATATTGCTGATATACTGACCGGCAGATTCAGTGCCAACTTTATGCCCCCCCCCCAAGAGTCCAGTCACAATACCAGTAGATTGCCAGGCATCCAGTATTACTGCTGCACAGGTTAAAACAGCATTTCCAAGGCAAAGAATACAGCTTCTGTGGGACCTGATAATATCCCTGACTGTGTTCTACATGAACTACAGAGTGAACTGACACCTCACCTGTGTGCCTTGTTCAATCACAGCCTCACCTCAGGCTTTGTCCCTACCGAATGGAGCACTGCTACAGTCATTCCTTTCCACAAAGGAGGAGCGACTACAGACCCTGGGAACTATTGCCCCATTAGCATGATGAGTCTGATGTGCAAAGCTATGGAATGTATCATCATGGACATAATAAACAAGGATATAGGGAATCTCCAAACCTGGATCCCACACAGTTTGGTTTTGTGAAGGGTAGATCATACCTGCTCAACTTGGTCAACTTCTTTGAGTCAGTCACCAGAGCTGTGGATGAAAGCGAGGTGGTTCATACAGCCTATCTTGATCTGACCAAGGCCTTTGACACCATTTCCCACTCAGGAATCATAGAAAAACTCACTCAGCTAGGCATCAACCCCTATATCACTAGGTGGGTTGCAACTGGCTCACAGGTAGAACCCACAGTGTGAAAATAGCTGACTCCAAGTCAGACTGCTGACCACTCACAAGTGGAGTCCCACAGGGTTCGGTCCTGGGTCCTCTCCTGTTTGGTATCTACTTCTCTGAAGTCCAGGCCAACACAAAGGGACTCTGGCTGACAAAGTTCACAGATGATTGCAAGTTGGGAGCTATTAATAACTCCCCAAGTGATGTTGACATCCTACAGAAAGGCCTCACTGAGACCAACGACTGGTGTCAGAACCATGACCTTAAGCTCAATGCCAAAAAAATGTGTCGTCATCCCCTTTGGAAAAAAAAATGGTTCCCATGAATTATCACATTGATGGTAGTCCACTGAATGCAGAAGGGGTTATAAGAGATCAGGGAACACAGGTTGACATCAACCTTTCCTTTTGACCACTACATTGCCACTGTGGTCAGAAAGTCCAGTTCCCATGAATTACCACATTGATGGTAGTCCACTGAACACAGAAGGGATTATAAGAGATCTGGGAACACAGGTTGACAGCAACCTCTCTTTTAACCACCACATTGCCACTGTGGTCAGAAAGTCCTTCTATGTGGCACATCTCATTACTAAGGGTTTTGCATCCAGGAAGAAAGAAGTCATTGTCACCTTCTACTCTTCCCTCATTAGGCCAGTCATTGAGTACAATGCCCCATTTGGCATGTACCTCACTAAACATCTGAAACAACTGGAGAGGTCGTAAAAGTACCTCACAAAGAGAATCCTAGGCCTTAAACATTTGTCCTATATGGACAGACTAAAAAAACTCCAACTATTCTCTGTCTCATATCGCCTACTTAGAGGCAATCTCTGCTTGACTTACAAAGCCATGTCTGACCCAGCTCTGTTAGAAATGCTACATCTAAAGAAATCCCAGTCCCTCCACACCACATGCACTAGAGACTTCAACCTCATTGCCACAATCAACAGAACATGCTGGAGGGACAGGTTCATAACCCAGAGACTGCACATGCTATGGAATAGATTTCACATACATGTCAAGCAGAGCACCTCACCGGCCCTCTTCAAGAGAAATCTTGATGAGTGGATGGGAAATAGAAAATTCACCCCGGGGATCACTCCAGTGGCTTTACTCGACAGAGGCACTGGGAACTAAGGTCGGGTGGCATGATGCGAGGCTAATCCTATGGGCTAGGCTTGTAAAGGCTCCATGGCCATTAGCTTAGTACACACCTATGAATCTATGAACCGATGTATGCCAGAGGCTTATGCAAAGATAGTGCAACTATAACTAACAGGAATCTCCAGACAGGGTGCTATTTAGCAACAGTACAGTGATCTACGTAAATCCTGTAATCTACTGCACACCACAGTTTCATAGGTAAGTACTAGTCTAGCTGCCCTCGTGGGCCGTTTTAAGCCCAGCCCGTTTCCTTCTTTGTGCTCAGTTTTACCTATCACATCTGGTTGGAGACTGGCCTTACCCATCCCGTGGTCTAATGAGTGGTATCATACCACAGATAACTTGAGGGGGACACATGAATGGGATAACGCATATAGGAGCTTCCTCTATCCAATAATAGTACAGGCAGTAGTCCTGGGGTAAATTCACTGTTTCCCATCCATAGATCCAAGTTGTACTTGAATATGGACATGGATGAACTTTGTTTTATGTGGATGGGGAGTCTGTTCCAGGGCAGTGGTATCCCCTGCAAGAAATACCTGTCCTTCCAAACAGTTCTGTTGATGTTTCAGAAGAGGTTTATATCCCTAGACCAAGTATTTATGATGTCATTTGACTTTCTGATATGCAGTAAATCCATTTGTTTTGGTTTGTAGGATGCCTTGTATGTCAAAACACAAGTCATCTCTCAGCAGTCTGTAGGATACCGTGTATAGTGGCACTGCTTTGAGATGGTCCATGTAAGACAAGTTGTTTAGGCCTTGTATCCTTTTAGTATGGTATCTCTGTGGACATTGCATTTATTGCATGTATCTGGACAGATACATGCCAAAGAGGGCATTATCTTCAATGATTGGCCTAATAAGGACTGAGTAAAGGACGGACAATGACTTCCCTAGATCTAGACAGAATCCCTTTATTTATAAGCTGTGCAGTATAGAAGGACTGTCTTACAACAATAGACAGAACTGGTCAAAAGTTAGGTCACTGTCCACATAAGTTTCTAAAATACGAACAACTGGGTCAACTTTTCAATGTGTATTGTTAATGTGGTAGTTCCCTGGGATAGATGACTTCCCAAAGGATATACTAATGCATTTTTGGCATATAGTTTCAGTCCATAATTGTGTCACTAGTTAGTTATTTGGGACAAACCTTCCTGCGGAATGGCAAAGTCATCTGGGGATTCAATGAGTGCTCCTAGCTTGCAGTCATCTGCAACCTTAGTCATCCAGAGCCCTTTGGTATTTGCTTTTACTTCAGAAAAGTAGATACCAAACAGGAGAGATCGCAGCACAGAACCTTGGGGTACTCAATTGGTGGCTTATCTCTTTGTGGAGCTAACCTCCCTTATTTTAACTTCCTTCATATTATTTGTGAGTGAGCTGGCAATCCAGTGGGTGACATAGTGGTTTATTCCCAGTTTATTCAGCTTTTCTACTATGCCTGAGTGGGGAATTGTGTCAAAAGCTTTGGCCAGGTTGAGGTATGCAGTGTGTATCAGTTTTCCTGCATCCATTGCTCTGGTATTCTTTTAAAAAAATTCACCAGGTTGAGCAAGCATGACCTGTCATTGATGAATCCAAACTGACAACAAGGCAGATTCATATTTTGCACAAGGTCTTTCAAGGCAGACTGAGCAAGTGGGATGTTTGGATAAACCGCATTGAAATTCACAAGAAAAAAAAACTCAATAAAGATGCAATATGCAACCGGTACTCCACATAAGTGTAAGAAGAACATGGTGCATTATTTATTTATTTATTTTACATTTGTTGACCGGGCTAGTCCAGCTGGATATATGTCCATTTTCAGTAGAGGCCCGGGGAGAAAATCTCCAAGACAGATACAAACAGCCAATAAGTAATTGTTACATAAAAAAAAAAATAAGTACATATAGAAGATATTATATACATTTAACAGTAAAAACATAAAACTATATACAAAGTTTAGAGCAAGATAATATAAATATGCTAGTGGCTAAAAAATAGTATCAAGGTTCTTACTAGATGCTTATCATTGAACTAAAGAAGATTAAATTAGTGGAGAGAAAACAGTTAGAAAATATCCATATCCATACAAAAACAGTATAACATAAGAAGTGAACACAGAACCAGTAACACTGTGACAGTGGAGGAGGTACAGATCAGTGCAGTAGCTAATGAAGAATTTTAGTTTCTGGAATTACAACTTTGACCGTGTAAAAAAAAAACAGATGATAATTTTTGTTACCTTCACTCTCTTATTCTCGCAGCATGTTCAGATAGAGTATGCAGAGAATTCTGAGATGTGTGTTTGAAGAATATGTACGGTAGTACAAAAGTGTGGCAGTATGCCTTATACAGAGTGGCACAGTTATGAAGCAGAGGGTTTGCAGAGGAACGAATCAGGAGAAAAGTAAAATGTATATATATTTGGATTGGAGGGCACTCTAACATTATCCTTCAGTGACACCCATTACAGAAACACCATTTTAATTTGCTTCAGTATCAGTTTCATGATAATCTGTTTCCTTCCTGACTGAGATCACATGACATTTTCATTCAGATATTTGCCATACGATATGAATACTTCTTTGTAGTTTCCCAAACTGAGACAGTTTGCAGCTGTTTATGTGCTTTGTTATTATTAATATTCTAAGGCCACAACTGATCTAATCACAATTTCATTTAGTTTGATCAGGTTTGCAAACCAAAAGGAGGTCAGATTATTTTGTATATACAGAAGAGAATCATAGGTTATGTTTTGCAGATACTACTAGTTTGCGGCTTAAACTGGTATTGGGGAAGAGACAATATGTTAGGCACCAGTCATCTGACATTATCTTTCATACCAACTGGCTTTCACAGAATTTTCCTACAGAACCAGCTGTTTTTTCTTATCCTGTACAATCATCATTGACTTAAATTCTTCAATAATTAGTTGTTTTCTATGGTATTCTACAACTGGTGTAATTATTTCACTGCCATTTGCCTTACTTTTCCCCATCAGATTGGCAATCATCAATCTTACAATTTTTTAAAATATTTTCCTGATCATTTCTGGCCCTGTACTGTTCATTCTCCCCTTCAACCGTTTCCTCAGAATTACTATTAGTAGATCATATTTGGTTTACACAGAAGACCAAAGTTATTGTTTAAAGTTTCTGCCTCGTAGCTCCATACATCAGGGTTTTTCCCTGGGAAACTGTTTCCTCCTGCCTTTTAAAAGCATGCTGACTGAACTGGCTAGTCCAGGCTATGTGTGTGTGTGTGTGTGTGTGTGTGTGTGTGTGTGTGTGTGTGTGTGTGTGTGTGTGTGTGTGTGTGTGTGTGTGTGTGTGCATGTGTGTATGTGTGTATGTGTGCATATGGTGTGCATATGTTGTGCATATATATATATATATATATATATATATATATATATATATATATATATTATACTCTGCTACATGGGCACACACACACACATACACATATATATATATATATATATATATATATATATATATATATATATATATATATATATATATATATATATATATATATATATATATATATATATATATATATATATATATGTGTGTATATATATATATATATATATATATATATATATATATATTATACTCTTCTACATGGGGACACACACACACACACACACAAACACATATATATACACACACACACACACACACACACACACACATATATATATATATATATATATATATATATATATATATATATATATATATACATACACACATATATATATATATATATATATATATATATATATATATATATATATATACTGGTCTAAACATGAAAACCTTGCACTGCCACGGTACTCCTGCCTCTTTAAACCATTTCTCAGTAACTGCATAGATGTCTAAATTCTCGAGTTTGAGGAGGGCTTGGAGGGAGTGTCGATTTTTAGAGCAGCAACACCTTGAGGTTTAAGTTGATTTTCCTATGTTGGTAGGTTTGTCATTTTGCCATTGCCTATAAAGGCACTGTGGGCAGTGAATAATGTTTTAGCCAGAATTTCAGTAGCACTGTAAGATTGTATGTGGGGTGGGGTGATTCTTCATTTTGTTCACCACTGTTTACGTTGTCACTGTCTGTCAAATAATTATTATGTCACATGGTGCTACAGTCTAACCTGTTGAGATCAGCCATAGCACATTAGTGGAATTAGCCCTCTGGTCACAGCTATGTGGTTGTGGAGTTAAGTAGGCATGGTGGTGAAGCCTTTTTGTCAGTGCAGTATGCATATGTTCCTGTGGCTGAACTCCCACACATAAATGCATTTATTTTGCTTTTAAGATATTGTCTGCATGTGCTGTTTATGGATACAGTGGGAGACTTTATAGAAGATATGGTAATTTGACTGTTTTGTGCTGCTGTAGTAAGCACAGCATTCAGTTAAATTTGTAGTACATGTGGGATATGTGACAAGGAAGGTTGGTTGGCTTAGTTCAGCGTGACTGAATCAAAATCAGGTATTATCAGAATAATAATAATAGTAATAATAATGACAATAATAATAATAATGACAATAATAATAATAATGACAATAATAACAATAATAGTAATAATAATAATGACAATAATAATAATAATGACAATACTAGTAATAATAATAATGACAATAATAATAATGACAATAATAACAATAATAGTAATAATAATAATGACAATAATAATAATAATGACAATAATAACAATAATAGTAATAATAATAATGACAATAATAATAATAATGACAATAATAACAATAATAGTAATAATAATAATGACAATAATAATAATAATGACAATAATATTAATAATGACAAGGCAGCAGCCAATAATTTTATTAAAAAATACATCTAGAGCCTCAGTCACAACAGATGTTCCAGAATTTTAACAAAGCATAAATACACAAGCTTATATACAACCATGACACAAATTAACACTTAATAAAACATAACATTACATCATTTTTCCAAATAAAATCAGTTTTAAGACCATTAGATCTTTTAGTAGTGAATGTCATGATTATCTGTGCTTCCTTTCTTTCCAGTATATTTTAAAAGTGTTCTCAACAAATATATCTACTTGACAAAGAATAATAGCAACTTAACCATCAGTTTTATCTTCAAGCTATTCTTTAAAATGAACCGCAAGTAGACTATAACCTACCTTATTATAAATATCTGTAACATGTTCTTCTAATCTTTTTTAATCTTTCTTTTTGTTTTACCCACATAAATCATATTACACACTTTAAAGCATAAACTACTGTCTCTGAATTACAGTCATATCTTGCCAGCATTTTAAACTGTTTGCTTTAATATACTGTATTTGTGGAATAATATATTTACAACTAATGCATTTACTACAGTTGTAAGTACCCCATCATACATTTAAATAACTAACATTCCCATACATATGCAAACATTGCTATGGACTAAATAATGACAAATACCTTTACCTTTTTATAAAAAAAAGAAATGGAGAATTAGACATATGCTTTTCAAATAAGCATCATCCATAATAATATGCTAGGCTTTCTTGAAATTTTTAAAATATTCAGAGAACAGGTTATATTCACTAATAAAATATAAGACATCTTTATGCTTTCTGCTTTTATTATTATTCAAATAATGAAATGTTTTGACCTATAACCATTCCATATTTCAAACTTTCCAACAAGCTCTTTCCATATAATCACCATAATACATTCTAAACAAAAACGTAGAGGTAATCTGTCCAGCTAGAATTAAGATGTCTTGCTCTACTATATTCATACATTTTTCATTGTGTGGACTGGATGAAAACTCTTTACCATATAAAAAATGAATTAGAACTACTTGGTTCGGTGAACAATTTAGTTCAGTAGTAAAACGACTTTTACCAAACAAATTAACATCCAAAAAATTATACTGATTCTGACAAACATATTTAAATTGTAATTCAAATCTATTATTTTAAATATATCTACAAAAATTCTTGAACAGCAGCGAAGCAGTATGTGTCTTATTTAATTATAAAGAGAATGTCATCAATAAAATTACAGTAAGCAATTACAAAGTTTTTTTAAAGAAATGAAAATATACAGTCTAAATCTCAAACATTCCCATTAATAACTTTAGATGGGAAATAGAAGAACTTATCACTGTACCATTCATTTGTTTGAAAACATCATTATTAAAAAATATATATAAAATGCATTCTTTAAACAAAAATATTCTAAAATTATATGTGCAGGAAATATCTCCTCAAAAAAATAAAATAAAATAAAATAACTTCCAGTCCATCACAACGCTTAATACATAAACTAGAAACATCAGCTGTAACAAACATAAAATAAAACATATCACCCAGCCACACAGTATCTGAAAATTTATCTAACAACATAAAAAGTGTCCTGTATATAACAATTTAGTCTGAGTACATAATCACATTAAATTCAATGAATCATTTTATCTACTAGTTCTTGAAAACTTCCAGTGGCACTAATAATTGGCTTGATTGGTGGTGAACCTTTTTTTATGTGTTTTAGGCAATCTATTTCTAAATCCTGATGACTACATCACGGAAGGCAAAAATCTCGAAACCACAATCATGAAACCGTGAAAACCTGAATATCAGCATTTGACCATGGTAAGTACACACTTGTCCAATGCGAAATGGAAAGCACGCTGAGGTAAGTGACATCCAGCTAGGTGGGGGTCTACGTTCCCACACACCCCAGTGTGGGTGGTTGTGCCCCCACCCCCTTATATTAATATACAAACTGAGAAAAAGGCATGTTGGCCTCAGCGTGCGTTCCATTTAGCAGTGGCCAACTGTTCACTTACCATGGTAAAACACCAACGTTTGGGCTTCCGAGACTTTGTGATTTTCATCTTGGGATTTTTGTCTTCAGTAATGTGGTCTTCGGGATTTAGAAGTAGACCCGTTTTAGGAATGCAGTAAGATATAGGGATTCTTTTTTTGTTGTTTTTTCTAACAATAAACCCATATTAGTTTTCTTAGTGAAATATCCTAAAACAACATATTTATGTACTAAACTTAGTAAATCTTCTCGTGTAGTTACATATTCATTACAAGACATTGTTTTATGTACAACTCTCAACTAATTGAGTAAGACACATTCAAATATTGTACTAAACTCAAAATAATAATACTAGTATCTCTTTCTTTTGCAAGTGACTGAAGAGCAAGACGCTCATTCCTTGGCAAGTTATAAATAAAATTCAAATTATTCAGAATATTTTTGAAGCACAAATCAATTTCAGTAATAATATATTTTGATAACTTTATTCTTGAATTCAGGCATAAAACTACTATGAGCTTTTGGAACAAATTTGTCTAAACAGTTAAATATAGTGTTTATTTCATCATCATCAGAAACATAAAAAAAAAATTCTCCATTATCACATATGAAAAAGCCATTAGAACTGCCGTCACTGCCTAGAGAATCCAAAACAGAAGATGTATTAAAGAAGATATGCAGTTTTATTACCAAATTCAAAAATTTACGTGTGTAACAAGAAGGTGGATAATGTTTGTAGGGACATACTTCAAGCTGCATTTCAAAACAGGAAAAAAGTATTTTCATAAAACACTTTGCAAGAATATTAATAATTCTAGGCTTACGATATTGTCTTGAGTGCAATAAAAGTCATCAGTTTTGTATAGCTGAAACATGTCTCAAAGACCATAAAGTACAACCATGTAAAAATTGGAAGACAGAAATACTTTTTAGTTCCATTTTCTCTTATTGTTATATTCATAGGTATTGTTAATAATGTCATGGTTGGCAGCATGGTCTCACTGTTGCTAGGTTATTTTGTTTATTTATTGACATTTGATTACCAGGAAAGTACAACTGGTTAGGTGCCAGTTTTCAGCAGAAGCCCAGGGAGAAAAGCTACAAAGTACTGCAAAAAAAAAAAGTGCATTTTAAAAACAATATTTTTACAATCTCCAAAAATAATAAAAAATCTACAGTTTAAATAATTATGTAGAATTAGGCATAATATGAAAACATAGGTTAAGAACAGATACAACTTTTAAGGCAATGATTTAATATTTAGAGACATTTTTAGCCAGTTTATACAGAAATTAAAGGTAAGTTAGTATAATACAAACAGGAATTGCACTTTGAAATGATCGAAAAAAAGGGTTGTGGCATATTTAGAAAGAGAGTCAGGGGTGAGAAATTGATAGAAATAAGGACGTGAGTGAAGAAGGGAGTGTAAGGAGATATACAGTATGAATAGGTACTTGTTTATATGTAGAGATACAGTCTATGCTGGGGATGAGCAAGAACAGAGCAGAATTTGGCTAGGAATTTTTCATAGGTAAGTACCAGGCTAATTGCAAATGTGGGACATTTTAAGTCTAGCCATTTTCCCTTTTTGTATTCAAAATAAGCTATCCCATTTGGTTGTAGATTTTTTAAAGGACTGGGGGGGGGGGGGTATTGACCTGATAGATACAGGTAAGGAGTTCCAGGCCATATAAACATGGTATGAGTACAGACCATGCCCAAGAGATTTGATAGGTTTGTGGACAAAGAGGAATTTTTGGTCATTGGATTGTAATGACCAATTGAGAACATAGTTGTGTAGAATGGTATTTAGTGCCAGACAGGTAGATGGATGCTGGATAATTTTATAGGTGGTAAGAAGCTGTGTATATGTTAGTTGATATGGTAGTTCTAACTAATTTAGGCTTTCAGTTGTACACAGTGGTGGGTTCTGAAAAGGGTATTTGGTGCAAATTTAGCCAGGTTACTATAGCACTATTCAAGTTGTGATTTTTGTGGTGCCTGGAGGTTAGTAAGGATGGGGATACCATAAAGAAGTGAGCAGAAGAGGTAAGTAGTGGCAAGCGTTGTTTTAGTTCCATTAGTGAGAACGTTTTTGTCAGTGTATCTCTAGTTTCTGGTGAGTTTTTTATGCATTTTGCAGGTCAAATTTAAGATTATTATCCTGGGTCATCCCTAATAATTTGCCATAGAAGTTACTTCAATGGCTACATTTCTAATAAAGAGGATTTCAGATTTTGTTTTTTCATAAGAGAGGGATTTGGGAGGAAAAGACACCTCAAAATGAACCAGAATTGTTTTTCTCATTGCTGAAATTATAATTTTCGTTTTTTGGGGTGGAAGCGGATAAAATGGAAAAAGAACTATCCACAGAGTCCACCAATCTGTTGTCACTATTCACAGAATTCCGGTTGTCATGATGCCATGGTATTCTTGTTCCTTTGATAACACTTTCTCTTCCATTTCCACTGAAAAGCAGTCTGTGAAGGATATACAACAAAATCCCTCAGCAGTTTTTTGTGTGTTTATTTAATTCCAGTTGTATATCTTTTAACTTCTATTTATATTCACTTTACTTTTTCTCTAAGTGTCTCTGTTCTAAACTGGAAAACATTTCTTGTTGTAGCTCTTTAATACTTTCTTTTGTCAAACTCTGTTGTCTCAGGACACCACTTCCAATTAATATACATATCCAATCCATTTGGGAAGGGGGAGAGGACAAGGGTTATGTGGGATAAGTTATTTCTCACCATAGAACAAGGTGGTTTAAGGTTACCTGATTTGAAAGGATACTCAGTTAAAGCTCATTTATGTAACACAGGAAGAAGGTTGCAAATCAAAGTTGAAAGGTTGAATGTTATGACAATGGAACACGGGGGGGTTCAAGAAATAAGGAGAGACTATGATTTTGGATGCAGGCCCTTAAGAAGAATATCAGCAACCATACAGAAAATTATATGTATAAAGTAGCTGAAAGTATTCTAACATACAAGCCACAGTGGGAGTGGAGAAAGGAGAGTTTACCAATAGGGATTACTGCAAGTAGGAGCATAGGAAACAGGCAAAAGGGGGCTGGTATTCAATGGACACAATTAGCAAATAAACCAATGTATTGGGAGCAAATAACTCAAGAGGGAAAGGTAATAGAATGGGATGAAGTTAAGCAGAAAGATGGATTGCAGATTAAAGACTGGCTTCCTTTCCAGGGAGTGATAGAGTATAGGCAAAGAGATGGGGTTAGAGGAGTGCTAAGTGAAAGACTAGCTCTGGTTGAGGTTTCACTTGAGCCTAGAACAGAAGCTGCTGCAAAAAGGGATAATTAGCATGACATATAAATATTGCATAACTATAAGAATCAAACAGAAGAGGTTAGAAAAAATTGGGAAGTGAGAGTAGAAAGAAAATATACAAAGAAACAACCAGAGGATATTTGTATCTCAAAATTCCAAAAAAATGTATGATTTTTGCATAGAAGTGTTTGCATAGGTATTTTAATACCCAAGCAGACTTAAGAGAAATCTTCCTCAAGTAGGGTGGCACAGTGTCATAATGGGTAGCACTGCCACCTCATAGCAAGAGGGTTCTCTGGCTTGGTTCTTGGCTGTGGTGCCTTCTATTCAGATTTTGACTGTCCTCCTTGTGTTTGTATGGGTTTTGCAGTGTGTAGGTGAATCCTGGATTCTAAATTCTTCACAGGTGTGAGCGCATAGGTATTTGAAGAAACACCTGGCAACCTACTTCCATTTCTCCCTTTTACCTTATAAACTCCGAGGATAGAGGTAACTGTACATGGAGTTACTCCAGAAGTCCACAGCAATGTCAGAGAGAAAGAGAGATAGCAATTACTTAAAGTGTGATTCGAAAAAGATGTAATTGGGAACAGCTTTTTTTTTGGGGGGTAATATAATGAGCTGGCAGATTTTAAACATTTCCTCCAAAATACTTTGAAATATTGAGGAAGCAAATGATTGTAACAAAGGCAATGATTCTTTTGAGCTGGGATATAATACACTTATTAAGGCATTGCTAAGTTTAATGCTGCTGACTGTCAAAAAGCAATTACTAGAAAATGTAAATCAAAATTTAAACCAGCTATAATAGAAGAATTGGATATTGTAAAGGAGATAAAATAATTGGAGGTGGGATCTTCAGAAAAGGGAAGAAGCAAATTACATAAAAATAAATAGAATCTGTGAAATTTAAGTTAAGGCAGAACATGAATAATTTATGTAATGCTGGAATGAATAATAATTATTAAATTAATAAAACATATATGTATAATGTATCAAGTTAGTGAGAATGCTTATGATGGTTTGTTGTCTTTTCTATAACTATGTATATACCCATGTCATTGTTGAAAATGTGTGGTGAGGTTAATAAAGATGTTTAAAAAAATAACAATCTATGTACTCATTTACTTGTATAATTGTGATATGCATCCTGTCACCTTCTTTTAAACACTGTCCTGTGCATCCACCTCACTGACTAGAAAACAATGGCTGCTGAATGTTCTAAGCGTCTTCGATATTATATTCACATCAATCTTCGATATTATATTCACATCAGTCTTCGATATTATATTCACGTCAATCTTCAATATTATATTCACATCAATCTTCGATATTATATTCACATCAATCTTCGATATTATATTCACATCAATGTGCTTTCTTTAGGACAAATATCAAAATAAACATTGTTTTCTCTTGTTAATAATTTCCCTAATTTCTTTAACAACAAAACATTTTCTTGAAGTATATGGTCATCAGTATAAGGTTTAAACAAAGCAAAACGATCACTTATTTGACTAATTCTTTCCAAAAAAAGGGAAAGTGAGAACAATTCCTATTACTGTTATGATTTTGGCTTTTTGCTACAAATTCATCCATAGCACATTGTGCAGATTCTTTACTCACATCTCTGTTTATATCTCTTAGAAGCCTCAGAAAATCTATACTGATGTTAAGACTTTGTAAAACACCAGATGCCATAAATAAGATACATTAAAATAGTAGTAATACTAATGACATGACAGAAAACTATACATTTATTAAGAAAGTAAACTTTGACCTTCCAGGGTGTTAGAAAAGCATATATTAAGGCTGTTGCTTTAGTTTACCTATTGCAAAAAAGTTCCATTTTGTGCTCAATGTATGGTCAGTGATGTATTGTTGCAGCAGCTATTCAATCCACTGTGTTGCCAACAGGATATATGTGTGATGGATTGATAGTCGACTAGTGTATAAATTGAAGAATGCTTATGTAATCATGTGCATGTGTGTGTGTGTGTGTGTGTGTGTGTGTGTGTGTGTGTGTGTGTGTGTGTGTATATACATATGTATGTTTAGATCTACTTCTAAACCTTAAAATCCCATATAATTGAAACTCATTTTCTCGACACCAAAACTGCGAAACCTTGAACACTTGCCCAAACTTAAACTTAAACAAAACACACACAGTAGCAAATAAAACCCACCTAGGTGGGGGGCTGTTCCCCCAAACCCCCAGCTATATAAATATATATATATATATATATATATATAAATATATATATATATATATATATATATATGGGAGCCCTTCATTTGTTTGAACTTTCAAATGTTCAAAACTCATATGGCCAACACCATATGAGCGAATGTTTGAAAGGCCAACAAATGATAGCAGAGAGCCCACTACAGTGCGGGCTTGGGAGATTCCAGTTTCCTGCACTGTAGTGCGATCTCGGAGTGAGAATATTTAAGTAGCAGGAGGTGTGGGGGGTGCAGGGGGCTTGCCCCCCTGCATAACACAGTTTTACTGTGTTTACAAGTAGGTCAATGGTGCTATTTCAGGACGTCGGTCTTTTGGAATGTCAGTCATATGGTGTCGGCCATATGAAAGTCGGCATTCAGAATGGTCGACATTCTGAAGTAGACCTATATATATATATATATATATATATATATATATATATATATGTATATACCAACTCCGAGATTTCACTACAGTGGAGAAAAGGGCATGTTGGGCAAGTGTTTACTTACCCTGGGAACAATTTGGCATTTGGGTATTCAAGGTTTGGGTATTTTTTCTCGTGAAAATGAGTTTTGATTATATGGGATTTCGAGCTTCAGAAGGGGAATCCATATGTTTACCTGTATTGATAAATGTTGAAGCAGAAAACACTGGAGACCAGTACAATAAGACCTGGGTCTCAAGTGCTACCAGACCTGTCTCCCCCTTGCAGGACACTCATATCCCAGGTCAATGCAAAAGGCAAAACAGTGAGATTCGATGTTTGCAACTCTTGGTGAGTATGCTGGCAGCCATCTTTCAGTGGTTCAGTATGTTCATTTTCAAATTTCAAATTCTGTATCATATGTATATCTATATCTATATATATGTAATATATATGTATATGTATATATATATATATATATATATATATATATATATATATATATATATATATAAATATATTTATATAGATCTACTTCTACTTACTGGAATCCCACTTCGTCGAACTTCATAACGACGAGCTGAAGTTGCCAAAGCTATAGTTTCATGAACACCCAGATCATCATAAAATATCTCTGGGAAATGAACCACTTGGCCACCATGGTGATCTTTGCCCTTTTCTCCATTATAGTGGGATCTCGGAGTTGGTATATCTAGTTTGGGGGCTTTCATTTGCTTCAGTTTGTTGTTGAAGTGTTGCTGGACAAGTGGTTTGTTTCACAAAGTTATTTTACGGTGATCCAGGTGTTTGTGAAACTACATCTTCTGTAACTTCGCCTCGTCGTTATGAAGTTCGACAAAGTGGGATTTCGTTAAGTAGAAGTAGCTCGATATATAAAACTTGTGTGTGTGTGTGTGTGTGTGTGTGTGTGTGTGTGTGTGTGTGTGTGTGTGTGTGTGCGCGCATGCGTTTGTACACTCATATGTGTGTGCATGTGTATGCATACAGCCAGACCAGCCTTTGGTCAATTAGATCAGTGTGGCCCAATACAGCCCTGCTCCTTGAGGGAGTCCTGCACTAAGCTACGAGAGGGTCATTATGCCTTATATGATTCAGAGATTTGCCTAAGAGACACAACAGCAAAATGCAAGTCATTTTCCTACCGTAGCTATGTTCCCATAGTACTTACAAGTTTAGTATTATTAGAAAGCTTCCTGCCTGTTGTATGGCTGACAGTTGCTCACACTCCCACTATAATCACTTGCTGTTGCTGTGTGTTGAACAAGGTTTTCAACCCAAACCTAGTCATATTAATCTTTGTTTAGCACTCCAGTTAATGTATCAGTAGACAAAACTTCACTTATTTTGAAGACACAGTTACTGTTTTCTTTTGCTTCTCTTGGTGATATGGGGTTTCTGAATGGTTGTTAGTGAATAAAGTTAAAAGAAATAACTAGAATAGTCAGTCTCAGACACTAGTAACTAAGTAAAATATGGATACTGAGTCCTGAAGTATTTATTGTGTGATCACTAAGACTTGTGACAGAACGTTATCAGTTCAGCATACAGGAGCAAAATAATCCCAGAAAAGTGAAATATGAGATGTGTGGGTGTGTTGAGTGTTGTGAGACAGAGGTGAGTAGAAAATGATTCACTTTGCTTTAAGTGTTAAAACAGTAACACAGTGGAAAACAACCAAAGAAACAAACATTAATCAATATCAGTCCAACAGTGGTTATGAAAGTACAAGCATGCAGAGAAATATAAGTCCTGATAATATATAGCATTAATTTTCTTTTAACATTTGTTTACTGGGAATGCCCATCTGAGATAGAGCATATGTTCAGTGGAGGCCTGGGAGAAATGCTGCAGCTGCATGTCTTTGGAATGTGGGAGGAAATCGGAGTACCCAGAGAAAACCCACGCTAATGCAGGGAGAACATGCAGACTCCACACAGAAGGCACCCCAGCTAAGAATCAAACCAGAAAACTTGCTGTGAGGTGGCAGCTCTAACCACTGCACCACTGCACTGCCCTTAGTCAGCAGGATGTGTGTGTGATGGAGTAATGAACAGAATCTTAACTAGATGTGGTATAAGATTTCAGTCAGTCATATAAGGAGTACAATTGTATGACGAGTACCGGTACACTATCATAACACCATATAGTAAAATGTTTCCATGCTGAACATAATATACTAAAACCAAATTATTTGCAGTATGTACAATTGTTGAGCATGGGATGTGAAGGACATGAAGACACAAGTCAAATATGGGGAAGAATGGAAAGGAACGAGACGGAAAAGACATGAAAAATAAAATAAAATACAATAAAATTTAAAAAAAGTGTGCAACTATATCCTACCCAGGTTCAGGAGATCCAGGCAGCACAACAGAGTTTGGGAACATGTTTACTGGTAAGCCAGTGTGCGTCCATCTGGTGATGCACAATTTAGATAGATGACTTCAGTGGCCTAACAAACGGGACACTTAAAGTTTACCTGAGTGAGTTGGATTGGGTGGGAGTGGGCGATAATCAAAATGTCCATTGTTTACTTTAGAATTTACATATCTTATGACAAAATATAAGCTACTAAAAAACATACTGTTTTAATACCCACTAACAGCCTACATTTCTGATACCTAATCTAAATTAGTCTTAAGTTCAAGAAGCCAGCAACTGGAGAGAGAGGTGGAGTGATAAATCAGAGGCCCCAAAAAATGATCCAAATTTGGACCCCTTATTGCTAAGGCTGGCCCTGTCTGCTGCTTCACACGTCTTGCTTCTCTAGCTTGAGGAGATGCTTCTCTGCAGAATCCACACATTCTCTCTGTGTTCATGTTTGTTTCTGCTGGGTTACATGGTTTTCTTCTAACATTTGAAAGACATGCCAGGAGGAAAAAACAAATGAGAAAGGAAACTGATCCTCTGGATAGCTTGTAGGTATATTTGGAATGTGGGCATGAGTATGAATCCTGTGATAGATTTGTATCCTTCTAAGATTGATTCCACAACTTAATCCTGTTGTTTATAGGTACATAGGTGTTTACTAAGCCAATGACCACAAGGGCCTTTTTAAGCCTAGGCATACATCCCAAATCTTTGACAAATTCTATTACCCTTAATAAGTGCAAGAAGGGGCTTGGGAGATGAAACATTTTCAAGCAAGGGCCTGGGAGTTTAACTATTTACAAGTTACCTGTGTCCATTAGAAACACAGGTGTCAAGCCAGGAATTAATTTCAAATGTCCAAATTACATGTGAATTGGATTAGGGTGGAACTCTGCTTCACATGGATGGGGAGCCAGCCTGTTCCAGAGATGGGGTACCTGTCTCTCCAGCAGGTCCTGTTCATGTTACAGTCCAGGTTTAAGTCTTTAGAATGGGTAATTCTGGTGCTGTTTGTTTTGTGGATATGCAGGAGGTCCAGCACAGTGAGGTCTGACAATGCTCTGTATGCCAGGCATAGATCTCTCATCAACAGCCTGTAGGAGACAGAATACAGGGATAGGGCATTGAGGCAGTCTGCACAGGACAATTTACTTATGCCCAGTATTCTTCTAGTGAAGAACCTCTGCGGATGTTCTAACTGTTGGATATGCCTGCTTAGGTACATACCAAAGGGGGCATTGTACTCGATAGGTTTGATGAATGCCGAGTACAGTGGAGCAATGACTTCCTTGGACCTAGATGCTATACCTTTTTTTTTATAAGTTGCACAACATAGAATAATTTACTCACTACTATAGACACATGATGGTCAAAGGCTAGATTACTGTCTATGTGTGTTCCTTAGTCCCTGACTACTGGGTCAACTGTAAGATAGTTACCAGGAGTGGATACCTTCCCAAAGGATGCTATTATGCATTTCTTGGCATTTAGTTTTAGTCCATGGCTCTGACACCAGTTGTTTGTCTATGTCAGCCCTTCCTGGAGAACATTTGTGTCAGTGTGGGATTCAATGACAGCTCCTAATTTCCAATCATCTGCAAATTTAGTCATCCAGAGACCATTGACATTTGCCTTGACTTCAGAAAAGTAAATGCCAAAAAGGAGGGGTCCAAGGACTGATCTCTGAGGGACTCCACTTGTGACTGGCCTCTTTGTAGAGGTGGACTTCCCAATTCTAACTTCCTGGGTCATGTCTGTGAGCCACTTGGCTATCCATAGGTGACATACACGTTTGAACCTAACCTCTTGAGTTTGTCAACAATGCCCGAGTGGGGTATTGTGTCAAATGCCTTGTCCAGGTTAAGATTGGCAGTGTGAACCATTTTGTCCTCATCCATTGCTTTGGTGACCTTTTCAAAGAGGTCCAGTCCACCAGGATGAGTAGGCATGACCTGCCCTTAATGAAAGCAAATTGGGTTGGGTCCAATGTCTGGGGTTTACTATATCAGTATTGATAATTTCCATGATAATTCTTTCCATGGCTTTGCATATGAGACTAGTGAGACATATGGATCTATAGTTTTCAGGGTCTGTAGATGGCCCAACTTTGTGCAGAGGGATGACTGTTACTGTTCTCCATTCATGAGGCATGAAGCCTCTTTGGAGGCTACAGCTAAACAGCAATTCTAGAAGGCCTGGCAGGTCATGTTTCATGTGGTTTAGAAGGCATCCTGGGATATTGTCTGGGCCCATTGATGCAGTGTTCTTGGTCTTAGAGAGAGCAGCAACCATGAATAAGACAGTGCAAGTGCCAGATAATGAAAAAAAAACATGTATATATCTAAAGCTAGCGCTGGGATTAGATCTAGCTATGTATCTGTAGCTATAGCGCTTTAACTATTCATCAGTTTATGCATATGTATATAAAAACTACATGGGTTGTGGAGTATGGTGTATGAAATATGCACCATAGGTCTCTGGAACTAGGAGCTAACAAAGCTAAAAGTCATGAAATTAGTTCCCTAATACTACCTTATCTTACAGTACAAAATATTTCATGTGTCACACAAAAGGAACTCCCTTATATTTTATTTATTTTTTTTAGCCTAGATTACTATTTGTAATTCATTCTGGTGGGATGCTGCAGCTATTTAGATTCTGTATTAAACAGGGTGTTTGCAGGTTATGTAACTTTTTAAAGAATTTCTAGCACATCCCCCCATCCATAAAGGTGAACATTCTACCGAACTCAGCAATTATAGACCCAATGTTGTCCTTTCACCAATCACAAATACTTAAAAAATGCATTCAGACCCAGATCCTACACTGTATCACACACACTTGGCCCCACCACAGTACCTTCACCACCCTCCTTAATGTGACTAATACTGTTAACACCAATAAATAGAATGGTAAGCATGTATCTGGTATCTTTTTTAATCTATCCAAAGCTTTCCACCCTGTCTCTCATGTTGTACTCTTAGAGAAACTCTCCAGTCTAGGCTTTGAAAACTCCAGGGATTACAACAGCTCACTGACATCTTATCCTTTTCCCCCAGTTGCAGCTGGAATCCCACAAGGATCTATACTGGGACTATCCTGTTCAGCAGCTTTGTTAGTGACCTTGATCTGGCCAGAAGGAATGCCACCTTAGTACGGTATGCAGATGATTCTACCATCAACTGCTCAGCAAACAGCCCGGATTCCCCACAAAAACTGACCCAGAAATCCTTTACTTCTATAGAAAAGTGTCTGACTACCTCTCAGCTATTTCTAAACCCTAACAAAACAAAACTTATTCTCTTTACTCCCAAACACCTTACAATAAAAAAATATATTCATTATTACCTCTTCCAACAATACCAACATACTAGGTGTTTACAGAGATGAAGACCTAAAGTTTTATTTCCACATTTAACATAGAATGGAAAAAAAAACAAACAAACCAAAAACTAAGTACTGTCTATAATTAAAAACCCTACCTATCTAACACTGCAAATGTCACATTGCCACTACTCTCCTACTACCTAGTCTCGTCTACCCTCAGAGACCTCCAGTGGCTTAAACTACCAACTCACAAACTCCCAACTCTTTATTATCCCTTATCTCATACACAAATCAAAAGTTGTCCATCTCTAGCCAATCTTGTACAACCATACAACCCACCCAGAAGCTTGTGTTCTTCTGAGAAAGAACATCTACACATACCAAAACCTAATAACTCTGTAGACTGACAACCAAACAAAACAAAAAAAAAATGAACTGCAGACCTGCTGCTGACAACCAAACAAAACGAAAAAATGAACTGCAGACACAGCATGAATTTACACTGCATTTTTATGATTGTATTTTTGCATTTATACATATGTATGTGTATATATGTGTATATACATTCATTTGTATATATACATATATATTTTTTTATTTGTTATCATTATGACAACACTTCATTTTTGTAGAAAATCACATTTGTTATTTTTTCAGTTTGATGGTCATGATGTTATTTCCTGTTTAGTAAGTTATTTAAGGAACTGGAAATCATTTGAAAAAGTTTCTGAGGAAGTTCACGTATTAAACAGTGGATGAAAGCGCTAAACATTTGGCTTCTGGTTTACTTGTTTTTTTTGCCAGCAGGAATGTAACTCTGTAGACTGTTTCCTCTAGTCCCATCAAGTGTTAAAAACCTGGAACTCCATCCCTCTTAACATTAAGTCAGGACTGCTTGCTAAAGTCATTCTAACCACAGATAAAGTCTCACTTAACTTCTGGCTCTGCAAATTGCTGCACCAGACTAGCACATCCCTCTTCTTCAACCTCATCCCTACTCAACTCCTTCCATATCTCCCTCCTGCCTGTACTGTAACTCACTCTCCATGCCCCCTTTTCTTATACTCCTTTACCCTCAACAACCCTTGTCTCCTATTCCTCAACCCTCATCACTATACCTCTTGTAAGACATATTGCTTTCTGTTGAAAATATCAGCAATATGGCTGTCTGTATACTTTATCAGATTTGAAATGCAGTTCTCCCTCTTTTGAAAAATGTTCTACAGACTATTGTATTTCAAATATTTGTGTCACTCTGTCTGTTACTGTTGTTTTTATATTGGAGGCTTTCTATCCGGACATCCACTGAAAATGGGTCCAGTGCCCAGTCAGAGTTTCTCGGTAAATAAAAGCAAGCAATCAATAAATAAACAAATAAATTGAGGATGGCTTTCAGTTGTAGTTCTGTGATAACTTTTAAGCTTTTTTATTATTTTGTGGAGTGGTATGAGGCCTGAGTTATAAACGACCGCCACCA
Source organism: Protopterus annectens (assembly GCF_019279795.1). Taxonomy (NCBI): domain Eukaryota; kingdom Metazoa; phylum Chordata; order Ceratodontiformes; family Protopteridae; genus Protopterus; species Protopterus annectens. The sequence continues at coordinate 201,979,264 of NC_056749.1, forward strand.
GTACTGTTGGCCAACAGGGTGCTGGCAGAAATTGGGCTACTGTTGGCCGAAGGAGGAGAAGAGGCGGAAGGCATGGCCGAAGGCAGGTAAAGGCTAGGACTGTGATAGTGAGGGCCAGAACTTTAAATGTTGGCAGTATGACTGGTATAGGAAGAGAGCTAGCTGATATGATGGACCGAAGGAAGGTTGGTATATTGTGTGTGCAAGAGACCAGATGGAAGGGGAGCAAGGCTAGGTGTATCGGAGGTGGGTTCAAATTGTTTTATCATGGTGTGGATGGGAGGAGAAATGGCATAGGCATTATCCTGAAGGAACAGTATGCTAAGAGTGTTTTGGAGGTGAAAAGAGTGTCGGATAGAGCGATGTTTATGAAGCTGGAAATTTATGGTGTAATGATGAATGTTGTTAGTGCATATGCTCCACAAGTTGGGTGTGCGATGGATGAGAAAGAAAAATTTTGGAGTGAGTTGGATGAAGTGGTGATGACTGTACCCAAGGGTGAGAGACTGGTGATTGGAGCAGATTTCAATGGGCATGTTGGTGAAGGAAACAGAGGGGATGAGGAAGTGATGGGTAGGTATGGTGTTAAGCAAAGGAATGCAGAAGGTCAGATGGTAGTGGATTTTGCAAAAAGGATGGACATGGCTGTGTTGAATACGTATTTTAACAAGAGGGAGGAGCATAGGGTGACATACAAGAGTGGAGGAAGATGCACACAGGTGGATTATATCTTGTGTAGAAGGGCCAGTCTGAAGGAGATTGGAGACTGTAAAGTGGTGGCAGGGGAAAGTGTAGTTAGGCAGCATAGAATGGTGGTTTGTAGGATGACATTGGTGATCAAGAAGAGGAGGAGGATGAGTGTGAGGGCAGCACCAATGATCAAATGGTTGAAATTGAAAAATGGTAATTGTGAGGTGATGTTCAGGGAAGAGTTAAGACAGGCACTGGGTGGCAATGAAGAGTTACCGAATAGTTGGGTAAATACAGCAGAGCTAGTAAGAGAGATGGCTAGAAAGGTGCTTGGTGTGACATCTGGAAAGAGGAAGGAGGACAAGGAGACCTGGTGTTGGAATGAAGAAGTACAGGAGAGTATACAGAGAAAGAGGTTTGCGAAGTAGAAGTGGGATTGTCAGAGAGATGAAGAAAGTAGACAAGAGTATAAGGAGATGAGGTGCATGGCAAAGAGAGAGGTGGTGAAGGCTAAGGATAAGGCATATGAAGAGTTGTATAAAAGGTTGGACACTATGGAGGGAGAAAAGGACCTGTACCGATTGGCTAGACAGAGGGACCGAGCTAGTAAAGATGTGCAGCAGGTAAGGGTGATAAAGGATAATGAGGGAAACATACTCAGAAGTGAGTAGAGTGTGTTGAGCAGATGGAAAGAGTACTTTGAGGGGCTGATGAATGAAGAGAATGAGAAGGAGAGAAGGTTGGATGATGTGCGGATAGTGAATCATGAAGTGCAGTGGATTAGCAAGGAGGAAGTAAGGATAGCTATGAAGAGGATGAAGAACTGAAAGGCTGTTGGTCCAGATGACATACCTGTGGAAGCATGGAGGTATTTAGGTGAAATGGCAGTGGAATTTTTAACTAGATTGTTTAATGAAATCTTGGAAACTGAGAGGATGCCTGAGGAATGGAGAAAAAGTGTTTTGGTACTGATTTTTAAGAATAAGGGTGAATTAGGGTGATGTGCGCATATACATATGGAAATTTGAAGCATTCTGCTAAACAAGAAACTCTACTACTTAGCCAGCTATGATTTTGTCTTTACTTTGATTCATTTTATGACATCTGCACCACTCTGTAATTACTAATGATTTTAGGTTTAAGATATTTTGGTGAGTAGTATCCATGTTTATGTGGGAAATCATAAAATTAAGTACTTGGGAGTATGGATTGGAAGGAATTCTGGTGTGTCAGCTGGGGATATGTTGGAACAGACTAAACAAAACTGAATAAATGGAAGCTCTGTTTTATGGATATGGATAGCAAGATATAAGCAGTTAAAATATTTTTGTCCCTTTAGTTTTATAGACAGGTCAGGCATGTTTTTATCAGCCAGAGGAGAAGTTGTTGATAACAATTAATAAAGAGCTGAAGGATTTTATCTCGAAGGGTAGGAAGGTGGGAGTCAAGTGCAATAGGCTGATACTTCCAAAGGAGCAGGGTGGTTTGGGATTGCCCGGTTGGAAGGGGTATTTCAGAGCTACACAGTTAAGGCTCCTAAACATGGCATAACCAGTGGTGTATAATTCAAAGTGGAGATGATGATGAAATGGGGGGAAGCTTGGGAAACAGGGAGAGACTGGGATTTTGGATGCAGGGCCTTAAAAAGAATAACAATAACCATACAGAATGTGGTATTTATAAAGTAGCACAAAGTATTCTAAGAACTAAGCCAAAACGGGAATGGAGAAAAGATATTCTGCTGATGGGGTGACTGCAATTAGGGATACAGACAATAGGCAAGAGGGGGCTGGAATTTATCGGAGAAAAGAAAACTGGCAGGGGAACCAATGTATTAGGAGCAAATAATTAGAGAGGGAAGGGTAATAGAATGGGAAGAAGCCTGGAATTTATTTGGACTGCAGGCTAGGGATTGCCTTCCCTATCAAAGACTGATATCAGAGTATAGGCAAACAGAAAGAATTGGGGGATCCTAGGTGAAAGACCAGCACTGGTAGAGTTTTTAGTAGAATTTAAAGCAGAAGCTGCTGTTAAAACAGGAATCATTAGTACAGCATACAAAATATTGCATGATAACTATTAGAATCAATCAGAGAAGGTTAGAAATTGGGATTGGGAAGAGAAACTGGATAAGCAATTCCCAAAGAAACAATGGGGGATATATGTATGTCTCCCACATATGCAACAATGTCTAGAAGTTTTAGGATCTTTGCTTGCAAGTGTTTACATAGGTATTTTTATACCCCAAGTAAACTCTGAAGAATGTTTTGTCAGACAGACAGCAAATGTTGGAGGTGTGATGGGGAAGAAAGAGGTAATTGGGAACATATTTTCTGGAAGTGTAATGAGCTGGCAGACTTTAAAAATTCCCTTTAGACTACTCTGTTATAGATACTGGGTGAACAAATTGGCATAACTAAGCAAATTACTTTTTTGAGCTATGATACAGAATCGGAATTGCCTAGACGTATTAAGGCCTTACTTAGTCTAATTATGATGGCTGCCAAAAAATCAGTTACTAAAAATGGAAATCAAAGTCTAAACCAACTGTACTAGTAGTAGTGAATATAGTAACAGAGGTAAAACAACTGGAATTTTGAACTTTAGAAAAGGGAAGGAGCAAATTATATAGAAAAAAAAGGGAAGTGTGGGAACAATAGATGCAGAGGAGGAATAAGGTTTAAAAGACGGCAGGATTCAAATGAGCTATGTAATGTTTGACTGATAATGACTGGACAGACTATAAATTATGTAAAATGTTTGCAACTTAAATTATGTCAATATTGTTTGTGATGTATAATGTTTGCAACTAAAATTATGTCAATATGTTTTTTTTTCATTTATATAAAGGTATGATTGCATATGTCATATGTGATAATTTAATGAAGATGTTTCTTGTTTAAAAAATATATTTTGGTGAGTATTTACAATAATACTACAATAATTTCAAATGTTTCTAAGTCTTCAGTAGTGGTAATAAATTGCACGATAACCTATATGTTGTGGCACTCATATCATTACAAAATATGGAAATAATCCTCACACCTTCAATGTGGCATTAACTTCACACTGAATTTCCACTCGTTCAGCATAGGTTTTCCACTAGCCAACACCAACACCTTAAAGTACTGTTGTATTTGCCTTATTTATTCATTCATACACAGCTCGTACAGATGTCTTCCCTATTTAGTAGGACTTATTTGCAGTGACATTTTCTGCCCGTCCACGCTTTGTTTGATTTGTCTGCCCATTATGCTGAAAATCTGTTTACAGAGAACAACCAACTTCCAAGCCAGGACAGACCGAATTTAATACAATATAATACAAATTTTGGCCAGAAACAAAATATTAACACATATGACAATATGGTTAACAGTCAAGTTTCCCTGTCAATATAATATCTATTCAGAAAATTATTAATGCATCTTTTATAGCTTAAGCAATACTCTAATATCAGTGCCATCTTAAGAGACATGAAATTAATATAATCGAACTCCTACATAGTGTGGGGATTTATAAATTGGGCATTATTCAATCTGCAGTCATATTACAGCCCGGAAAAAATACTCAATACAATTGTTCAGTTTTATTTTGTCCCTAACCAAACTGAAATAGCTTCTAGGATTCACTTACAGGAACATGTACACAATATTAGAAAATACAACCCCAGTAATCTGTTCTGTGCATTTTTTTCTGAATCCTATTATTGCAATGCATCTTTCCTAAGAGGTATAATTTTTTCTTCTAGAAATGTCTATTTGTAAAAATGAATGTCATGTTAAAGGAAATTTGAGATGTAGGGGAAGAAACTTATTCTTAAATGTAGTACTTTACAGCCTACTGGTTTAAATAATAAAATAGTTTGGAAATATTTGATTTAGATTTAATTGCTTAATCAAATATAGAATTGGTTGAATTTTATGTCTATTTACTTAAGTGTACTTAAAGAGTAATTTTTACTGTTGTTTTTTGTCATACCCCTTGGAAGGCTCAGTGCTGTGATACAATGAAGTATAAGTAAAAGTTTACAGCTTTAACTGTTTATTTATTTTTGTCAAGTTGTATTTTTTATGTGATGTAAGTGGGGGGTCTGAAGCTGGGGACCTGCCTTAAGATCCCATTAGATCTCATTTGCACACTTTGTAACCATGAACAGACTACTTAAATTATGTATGATTCCAGGTATTTTCTGGTAATAGGGACAAGAGTTTTTCAATAGGATATTCTGGTTACAAAAACAAATATAAACCCATCCACTCAAATGAAAAGAAGCAATGCCAATCTTGGCAGGGGAGTGCTGCAGTGGTTAATGTTGCTGCATCTCATTTCTGGGGTCCAGAGTTTGATCATGACTTCAGTGTACAGTTTGTGTTCACGTTCCATGCCACACGTGTTTTTCATATCTCACAACAGATTCAGACAGTGACCTTTTATAAAGAAGAATCCGGGTGATATTCAATAAAGGAGGTGTTAACATAATGACTATAACATTCTATGCAAAAAAAATAAATTTGTAGACAATAGGACTAATTCACCAAAAAAATTATTGAGCACTTTCGTCTAAATGAAAAGACTTCATTAGAATGACAAAACATACAGGAAATGAAACATTTATAGAATATGCACCAAGCCATGCAATCCACTTTCCTGTGTTTCTCTTTCACAATGCATTTGATGGACACATAATCCCTGGTGGTCTATCAGTAGCTAATTTCAGTTGCCAAAATAGTTCTTTTTAAGTAAAGTATTTTGCCAGTCACCCCCTATGCTGGTATTAAAGCTTTTCTAACACCTGTTGTGTCTTTCGGCTTTTCCCGGTTAGGGGTCGCCACAGTGGAACTCCGGTCCGCTAATGATTGGCAGTAGATTTTTACGTGCCGAGATGCCAGCTCTGATGCACAACCTTCAACGAAGGTATGCCCATTCACGCATGTCTCCACACAGAAGACGCTCTAGCTGAGAATCGAACTGGACTGCGTCTTACTGTGAGGCGACAACGCTACCAGAGCACCACCACCGCAGTCTTCTAAAGAGAGAAATGTTTTAAAATTCAAACATACAAGACTGTGTTTTGCCAGACCACTGTGTTAAAGAAGGTTAAATACCAAGATGGGAGGGGATGTATATGCTAGAAATTTTTCATTTTCTTGTGCATTTTGTTATTCTGCTGAAGTTTTTCATTTAGAAAAAAGTGCTCAATAAATTTTATGGTGAATTAGTCTTGCATTGTCAGATTGTTAGTTTTCTGTTTTTTCTGTGTTTTAGTCTGGTTGACTGTACTTTACTTGTTGCTAATATATTATTTTTACTGTTACATATTATAACTGTTACCTTACTTCCGATTACTTTGCATCTTATATTGTTGCTGTACCTATACTTAAAAACTACCATAAGTTCAATGAACCTATATTGACATTTTGATTGTTAGTTTATTGGGCAGGATTCAGAGAAAATATTACTACAACAGTATTAGGGCTTCAATGAGGAGTTCTAATATCACTAGTGTTATACAAAGTGATTCAGAAACATGAAAGTGCTACATTGAGCAATTAGCATGTCTCTGAATTGAACATTACACAGTTAAAATTAACTCTACAAGTATTCTACCTACTAATCTATGCACCACTATTGCACAGGTACCTATAAATGTGCATAAAGATGCAATAACAGACCTGCTCCAATTCCCAACTTGCGTGGCAGAGCCTTTCTTTGATTCATTCTGCTGTGCTATTCCATTGTTGGCAAAAGCTCTGGAGAGATGTACATAAATAACTGCATTAATCTCACCACCTGGACAGTCATATTTACATGTGGCTTTCTCTAGCACAATCACTGTGATGCTACAGGACAAAGCCTTCTTACCACTGTACGGCTACAGCAGTCTTTGATTCACTCTTGTATAACACTATCAGTAATTTCTCTTTTTTTAACACCCTTCTTGAATTACCATTTGTGACATAGGCAAATTTATATTCATATGAAAGTAATCAAACTATATTAACATAACAAACATTACACATCACATATATTGCTATATATAATATAACCTAAGCAATATTACATAAATTATTCAATTCTTGCCTTTTTTTAAAGAAACATCTTTATTAAACCATCACTTACTACATAGGCAATCATACATTTATATAAATGAAAACAAACCACACAGACACAATCCTAGTCACAAACATTTTACATCACAAACAATACTAACACAGTCCCAGTTGCATACATTATACATCACTTATAATCTACCCAATCTTTCTAACTCAAACATTGCATAGCGCATTTAAGTTCTGCTACCTTTTAGACCTCATTCCTCCCTTGTATGTATTGGTCCCACAATTCCCATTTTTTCCTGTGTAGTTTGCTTTTACTCTTTTCTAAAGATCTCACTTTCAGTTATTTTATCTCTGTTACTGTAGTCACTACTTCCAGTATAGTTGGTTTACATTTTGATTTCTATTTTCCAGTAATTGCTTTTTTGCCAGCCACCATTATTAGACACAGAAAGGCCTTACCATGTCTAAGCAATTCCAATTCTGTATCATAGCTCATTCCCCTTGTCAGACCAATCTGCCCACCCAGAATCTCCGACAGTATATCCCGCAGGGAATCCTTAAAGTCCACTAACTCACTGTACTCCCAGAAAGTATGTTCCTAATTACCTCTTTCTTATAGGTTCATAGGTTCATAGGTTCATACTAGGCTATCTGCCCTAGGGCATTTATAAGCCTAGCCAGAGTGTGTTTGGCTTTCGCCACCCATTTTAAATTAATTTTGCTATGCCCTTTTTCGAGGTTAGTATACTGTGCCTCTGTCTAACAGTGACACAGAAGTGATACCCGGGGTAAACCTACGATCTCCCATCCACTCATCAAGATTCCTCTTGAAGAGAGTCAATGAGGGACTCTGCCTAACCTGGACTGGGATTTTATTCCAGAGTGAAGGGAGCCTCTGGGTTATGAATCTGTCCCTCCAGCATGCCCTATTTATTTCAGTGCTGAGGTTCAAGTCTCTCGAGCGCATAGCTTGATGGGATTTGGATTTTCTGAGGTGCAGCATGTCCATTAATTCCGGATTGGACATGGCTTTATACGTCAGGTACAGATTGCCTCTGAGCAGGCGGTATGCCACTGAGTAGAGCTGGAGTTTCTTTAACCAGGCAGCATATGGCATCTGTTTGAGCCCTATGATCCTCTTGGTGAGGTACTTTTGGGGTCTTTCCAGTTGCTGCAGGTGTCTAGTAAGGTACATCCCAAAAGGGGCATTGTACTCAATTATGGCCTGATGAGGGATGAGTAAAGAGGCACGATGACCTCCCCCTGATCTAGATGTGAATCCCGTCATGATTAGGTGGGCTATATAAAATGTTTTTCTAACCACTTTGGCCATGTGGTTGTCAAAGGAGAGATTGCTATCAACTTGGGTCCCCAGGTCGCTAATTACTTCTTCTGTACTTAATGGATTACCACCTATGTGGTAATTTGTGGGCACTTTGTTTCTGCCAAAGGGGATGACTATACACTTTTTGGCGTTTAGCTTGAGGCCATGGCTCTGGCACCAGTTGTCTGTTTCTATGAGGCCCTTTTGGAGGATGCTGGTGTCGGCTGGATGTCGATTATGGCACCCAGTTTGCAGCATCTGTGAACTTAGTCAGCCACAGTCCTTCCGTGTTGGCCTGTACCTCCGAGAAATATATACCGAACAAGAGAGGTCCCAGGACTGAGCCTTGGGGGACGCCACTTGTAACTGGTTTGGAGTCTGACATGGCTCCAGCAATTCTAACCATGTGGGTTCTGTCCTTGAGCCAGTTTGCAAACCATCTAGTGACATAGGGGTTTATATTTAAGCTGGTGAGCATATCTATAATGCCCGAGTGGGGTATTGTATCGAAGGCTTTTGCAAGGTCCAGGAGGTAGGCTGTGTGGACCACCTTCCCCTCGTCAATGGCCTTGGTGACTGTTTCAAAGAAATCAACCAGGTTTAAGAGGCAGGATCTGCCCTTAACAAAGCCGAACTGGGTAGGATCCAGTGTCTGTAGTTCCCCAATATCTTTATTTATGAGGTCCATGATGATCCTTTCCATAGCTTTGCAGACCAAGCTAGTCAGGCTTATGGGGCGATAGTTTTCAGGATCCGTTGAGGCACCACCTTTGTGGAGAGGGACCACTGTTGCTGTACGCCACTCTTTGGGTACATATCCTGTAGTAAGGCTGAGATTGAACAGTAGTTTTATGTTTGGGTTTAGCTCTTCTTGGAGTTCATGTAGGACGCAGCCCGGGACACCGTCTGGTCCCATTGATGCTGTGTTTTTTGCTTTGGAGAGGGCAGCTCTTACCTGAGAATCTGAGATGTCAGGGGGGCAGCACTCTGCTGGGATAAATATTTGCCCTTTTGGTGGTGAGGGGGGGAGAAGTTTGCGCTGAACCTGTCAGCTAGGATGTTGGCAATGTCTGTGGGTTCGGTGTATTTTTTGTCATTTTGGACTAATTCTGAGCATATCTGGGAATTCCCACCCAGGTTTCTAACATAACTAAAGAAAGCCCTGTGATTATCCTTAGTGTCCTGTGCAATTTTTCTCTCGAAGCTGGCCTTAGACGATTTTATGAGTGCCCGTAGTTTTTTGCTAATACTGATCAGAGATGCCTTCCCTTTTTGGGATTTTGCTCTATCATGTAGTAGCTTCTTCCTTCTATTGTATAGTTTGTTTATGGCTGGGGTCCACCAGACAGGACGTCTGCCTTTGGAGGATTGGGTCATGATTTTCTTTGGGATTGCATGATCCATGCATTCCTGAAGGTGTTCATAGAATGCGTTTATAAAGGATTCTGCGGTCTGGGCCATATATTTCACAGGCCCGGGGGCTTTGAAGGATTCCACCTCGGTTTGGAGGAGTGTGAAATTTGCTTTAGAGAAGTTTTTCACTGTGATTTTCAGGGTAGGGGGTGGAGTCGGGATGTGAATATCCAGTGAGATTAGTTTATGGTCTGATCTTACCAGTGAGGGATACACTTCTGGTCTGGAGCATAGAGTCCCCATGTTGGTGATGATCAGGTCCAGTATGTTTTCCCCTCTTGTGGGAGTGGTAACAAGTTGTTCCATAGCATTTGAGTTTATAAATTCTAGGAACCTTTGGGCTAGGGTGTTGGAGCAAGAGCAATGCTCCCAGTCTATGTTTGGGTAGTTGAAGTCGCCCAATATAATGGTGTTTGGAGAGACCTTCATATTTTCCGGTGTTCTCAGGAAGGCTGAGTGGGGTTCCTGGGTTTGGGAGGGTGGTCTGTAGCAGGCTATAAACTGGAAGGCAGTTTTACCCACTGTTAGTTGCACATGGATAGTCTCTGATGCTTCGTGCTGTGCCACCAACCTGGAGGTGTGGGTATCTTTGACGAATATTGATACCCCCCCTCCTTTTGTAGTACGGTCTAAGTTTTGGGGCCGAAAAGCATGGTATGAGGTATAACCTGGTAGTGCTGGGGTGCTCTTGGGAGCCTTGAACCAAGTTTCTGTTACTGCACAGATATCGATGTTCTCCATGCTAAGGAGAGTTTCGAGTGCGTACATCTTGAGGTTTAGACTTCTGGCATTGAGTAGCATTACTCTTAGTTTCTTATCCCTTGTGATACCTATGGAGGTAGGATTGTCTTTTGAGTATTGCCTAAAAAAGGCACTATGGGGGTAGCAAGAGCCTTTGCCAATATCCGAAAGCCCAGGGGTGACAGGTGCAAGCTGTCCCTAGTGAAGCATCGTGGCTTGTTGAGCATGTCATCCCAGGCTGACAGGCATTGGATCCCCTTTGAATGACACAATACTTAAACCAATTGTTGAAATTGATCATCTTGTCTTCATATTGTGGCATCATTCTTGGTGAGGGTAAGATGCTACTCAAGGTCAGGGTCATACCAGCCTGGGCTACATGCTCAGAGAGCTCCTCTATGTCTCTTTTCATGTAGTCCAGGGAGGTACATCTCAGGTCATTCACACCAGCATGGACAATGACTGAGTCATATTTGTACTTGCCTTGGAGTGACCTGAGTGCTTGTGTTATGTGGCGGATCTTAGCGCCCGACAGGCAGCTCACCATGACCTTCTCCATGTTCAGCCTGGTGAGCAGGACATCAGTGTGCCTGACAATAGAGTCACCTATTACAAGTGTATCAGGTGTGTTGTTTAGCCTTAAGGGCTGTGACTGTTCGACACACTGGCTTTGTGAGCTATGTGTTGCACAAGCTTTGTTTTGGGGTAGCGGTTGCTTGGGTGTCTGCTTTGGAGGTCTCTGCTGCTTAGGCAGATTTTTATTTAATGCCTCCTAGTATGTTTTTGTGTGTTTATGTGTTTGGTTTGCTGTCGTGGTAGGTCTATGTGAGATTGGAATTGTAGTGAGTGTGGTTTCCTTCTCCTCCTGACTGGTTTCGCCAGTACTGAGTTGAGAGAACTTAACCTCCAGTATGGCTATATGGTTGCATCTCTCACATGTGTTGGAATTTGTTGGGAGGAGGAGAGGGTTGTCTGTGTACATGAGCCAGTTGTAACATTGCCTCAAGATTCCGAGATTCACCAGCTGGACCGGAGAGGAGATTGACAAATGACCTTAGGACATGCTAGAATAGTATTGGGAATTCCTTTATAATTGAAAAAAAAGGGCCAAAGGGGAACGAGGTACTCAAGGGGAGTTTGTGAGGGTGTAGTGCTTTTAATATTTTAGTGCTGACTTATATAATTGCTTTAGTGAGCAAGTGCCAGGTAACTTAAATGCAATGTGTTTCAGGTAACTTAAATGCAAAAACGACAAACAGTAACTTTCTTTCAAGTGAAACAAGGAAATAAGTACAGTAAGCAATGCAGATATCACTAGGGATCCACAGAAGCGCTGAAACGCCCAACTTAGAAGTATGTAAGCTACCTGTTCTGCCACTACATTGCAGACCACAAACCTTCTTAATGTAAAACAACTGGCGTGAAGCCCAAGTGCTTAAACCAGAATTAATAAACTTTTAGAATAACAGACACTGAGCCCTCAATCAGCAGTTCCCAACTTAGAAGGATGTAAGCTACCTGTCCTGCCACCACAGTGCAGGCCACAAACCTTCCTAATGTAAAACAACTGGTCGGAAGCCCAAGTGCTTAATCCAAAAGACTTAGAATGATAGCTACACTTTAATCAAGTTACTACCAAGCAGTAATAAATACAATTGAATACTTTAAAGAATGCCTGGATTAGTGCTCAAGTTATACAAATAAAGCTAGATTCAGCAGGCCTGGATCTAGTCTATGCTACAGCAAACAAGGTGTACCAATTTCAGTAAGAAGCAGTTCAAATATGCAGGCACTATAAGCCTTTAACCAGAAATTCCCAGCTCAGAAGGGCAGAGTCCAGCCTCTCCTCCCACAAGAGTGCAGACCATGAACCCTTTTAATGTAAAATAACTGGCCTGAAGCCCAAGTGCTTAAACCAGAATTAATACACTTTTAGAATAACAGACACTGAGCCCTCAATCAGCAGTTCCCAACTTAGAAGGATGTAAGCTACCTGTCCTGCCACCACAGTGCAGACCACAAACCTTCCTAATGTAAAACAACTGATCTGAAGCCCAAGTGTTTAAACTAAAAGGCTTAGAATGAGTTACACCAAGCAGTATTAAATACAATTGAGTACTTTTAAGATGACGCAAAAGCAAAATAAAGTAGGAAGAAACACAAATACAGTAAAAGCAGATTTTTTTTTTTTGAGTGAGCAAATGAGATGGGCCCAGAAGTTACAGGACAGAAACAAGTGCAAATGCAGGCCTTCAAATCAGAAAGTTGAGAGAGATGGAAGACCGCCCAAATGGCCAATAACTACAAATTCTGGGCCAGAACCACTCATGTGGTAGACAGGTTACCTAGTGCTTACCACTCCCACTGATAAGCTAGAAGGCTTCCCTCCAACACAGAAAGGCTTGGGGGTTCAGAAGCTTACAAATAGTCCTGGATACAGCAAATCTGTATCTGGAACACTAATTACAGGAAAGATAGGAAACAGGCTTAGAATTTTTTTTTTTTAGAAAAGTAGCAAAAATAGTAGTAAAAACAATTCACATGCAGTGCAAGCTGGCACACTTGAGTATGTAGTAATGTTAGTCCACACACAGTTTGAAAAAATGTAATTAAATTAAAAAGGACTAAAAGCAAGTGCAGAAAGGGTTTATTAGGTAGAATGCGGTAAAGAGATGGGACTGCGGGAGTGTCTAGATCAAATCTACAGTGGGGCGGGCACTGCAAAAGCCACCAAATTTAAACTACTACCAGAACAGGGACGGGGGTGGGGAAAAGTTTCAACAGAGATGTGAGGAATCAGAGTGCAAATTATAAAACCCCAAAAATATATACTGATCTCTGTATATTTGCAGAACACTAAGACAACAGATATCTAAGCAACAATTTAGCTCTATAATACAGAATAATGCAGAAAAATATACTCAGCTCTATATATCTGCAGAAAGTCTTGTAAGGCTGTTCCACTTTAAATGCAGACTGCTGCTATTAACAGTTCAAATTAAGGGAACCTTGAGTTAACAACACACAAGCAATAGAAACCACAATGAGGGGGTGGGGAAGAAAGTTTCAACAGAGATGTGAGGAATCATAGTGCAAATTATAAAACCCAAAAAATATATACTGATCTCTGTGTATTTGCAGAACACTAAGACAACAGATATCTAAGCAACAATTTAGCTCTATAATACAGAATAATGCAGAAAAATATACTCAGCTCTATATATCTGCAGAAAGTCTTGTAAGGCTGTTCCACTTTAAATGCAGACTGCTGCTATTAACAGTTCGAATTAAGGGAATCTTGAGCTAACAACACACAAGCAATAGAAACCACAATGAGGGGGTGGGGAAGAAAGTTTCAACAGAGATGTGAGGAATCAGAGTGCAAATTATAAAACCCAAAAAATATATACTGATCTCTGTATATTTGCAGAACACTAAGACAACAGATATCTAAGCAACAATTTAGCTCTATAATACAGAATAATGTAGAAAAGTATACTCAGCTCTATATATCTGCAGAAAGTCCACATCCTTCAACATTTACTGTCAGCCTGAGGAAAAATTCTCTGGAGTCTATTTGAGGTATAAACATATCTATGAAAACATTTCCAGGCAAAAATGCTAAATCTTCTAGATTTTTGTTGCATATTTGGGAGACATACATACATCCTCCCATTGTTTCTTTGTGAATTGCATATCCATTCTTTTTTTCCAATCTTTTCTAACCTCCTCTGATTGATTCTTATAGTTCACATGCAATATTTTATATGCTCTACTAATTATTCCTTTTTTAATGGTAGCATCTGTTCTAGATTCTATTAAAAACTCTGTCAGTGCTGTTCTTTCATTTAGGACCCCCCATATTTATTTCTCTTTGCCTATACTCTGATATCAATCCCTAATAGGGAATGCAATTTCTAACCTGCAGTCCAAATAAATTATTGGCATCTTCCCATTCTATCATCTTTCCCTCTCTAGTTATTTGCTCCTAGTACCTTGGTTCCTTTGCCAGTTTACTCCAATAAATTCCAGCCCCCCCCGTTGCCTATTGTCTGTATCCCTAATTGCAGTCATCCCTATTGGCAGAATCCCCTTTCTCCATTCCCATGTTGGTTTAGTTCTTAGAATACTTTCTGCTACTTTATGGATATAATATTTTGCATGATTATTGTTATTCTCCATAAAGGCCTGCATCCAAAATCGCATTCTGTCCTCGTTTCTTGAGCTTCCACCCTGTTTTATCATCATCCCTTTCCACATTGAATTATAGTTTTCTGCTTCTGTTATGTATAGGAGCCATAACTGCGTAGCTCTGAAATATCCCTTCAAACTGGGTAATCCCAATCAACCCTTTTCTACTGGAAGAATCAGCTTATCCCACTTGACTCTTGCTGTCTTACCCTCTCACATAAAGTCCTTCAGCTCTTTATTAATTGCTACCTACAACTTCTCTGGTTGATAAAAATATGCCGGACCTGTGTATAAGACTAAAAGGACTAAAACATTTCAAATGCTTGTATTTTACTATCCATATCCATATAACAAAGCTTCCATTTTCTCAGTTTTTGTATTATCTTTTGTTTAGTCACTGCCCACATATCCTTAACTGCCACACAAGAATAATTTGTAATCCATACTCCTAAATATTTCATTTTATCATGTCCTTATAAATAAGGGTATCCCTCAACCAGTTCATGTGTGGGTACATATTTTACCGTTATTGCCTTTGTTTTAGCTTCATTAATTTTGTATCCTGAAAAGATGTGAAACTGTCTCAAAATGTTTGACAACACTGTAATCTCTTTTTCTGGTTTTGTCAGGTACAAAATAATATCAGCTGCAAATAAAGCCAGCTTTTCTTGACTACTGTACCAATTATATCCTTGAATTTCTGAGTCCCTTATTTTCTTTGCCAGTGGTTCTATAATGCAAATACAAAAGGAGAAAGAGGACACCCCTGCCTGTTTCCATTGCTCAAGCAGAAATGATCAAAGAGGACCACACCCACATTAATTTTCACCTCCGATCCCTCATATATTCTCCTAATCAACATTATAATTTTTTCAAGAAATATAAATGCTTCCATTGCCCTGTTCATAAAGTCCCAGCTTACTCTGTCAAATGCTTTCTCTGCATCAAGACCCACCAACAACAATGGCATTTTCTTACATTCTGCTTCTCCCTCAATCATTAGTGTTCCGTTATTGTTGTCAAATGTTTGCCTCCCTTTCACAAAACCACATGAATCCATATCTATCAGTTTTGGCATTATGTTTGCCATTCTTTTAGCCGTTGTAGACATGAACACTTTATAATTCATGGTTTAGTATTGAAATGGGCCTGTATGAATCTGAGTCTGATGGATCCTTACCCTCTTTAGGTATTACAGCTACCACTGCTTTCTTCCAGGAAGGTTGAACTTCTCCTCCTCTTAAGATAGTGTTAAAAATCTTCCAGATCTTTATCAGTTTTTTTCCTTCTAGCTTCCAAACTTCCACAAGAATACCATCTATTCCTGAGGACTTTCCTGTAGATTGGTTATACATCGCAATTTTTATCTCATCTTCTCCTATCCTAACTGTTAGTAATTGAGTCTCAACTACCTCTAACTTTGGCATATTTAATTCTTCCGTAAATATTTCCATTTGTATATTTTCTTGATTTTCATATTTCTCTGCTTTATAGAGATTCTCATAGAATGTCTGAAATATTTCCAATACCTCTACAGTATCTCTTGTTACATTCTTTGTTATAGGCTCCCTAAGTTTGATGACAACCCTTTCTACTTTATGTTGCCTGAGTCATTGTGCTAAAAGTTTTTGTGTTCTAGTGTTATTATGAAAAACAGTTGCTTAATAGCAGTCTTTTTAAGCTTGTGCATATTATCATGGTAATCCCGTATTTTCTGCCTAACGTTTTGCAGTTGATCCTCTTCTTGTTCTGTGAGATTCCCCCTATTCTGCAATATTTTAACATTTGTCAGTCCCTCTAAATATTGCTTGTTACTTCTTAACCATAGCTCCCTTTCTTGCCCAGTTTTTATATTTTGGGGATTAATATGTAAATTCATTCCAAACTCCTATTACTGAATTAACATCTTCCATTCTGAATCTTTTCATAAATTTCTTTACAAATCTACCATCCATTGTTATATTTTCCCTTCTGACCCTCCACCAGACACATCTTCACTACTGCAAATCAAATTCCAGTCCTCACCTATAAGTAATATTCCTTGCTGAAAACTGATTTCTCCCAGAATTTTCTTAAGCTCCATTATAGCAGTTTTAGGGGGAATATAAATACATATGAGTGTAATCTTTTCCCTTGCCAGTAGCCCCTTAGCACTACAAATCTGTCATTATTATTTTTTATCTTCTTCTATCACTATTGGAGCTCCTCTTGCAATTAATATAAGTACTCCTCTTTTCCTTTGTCCCAGGTATTCCACTGAATAACCATCCTGAAAACCTTTCTTTATCAAATTCACATGTTCAGTTCTTTCTAAGTATATCTCCTGTAACATAGCTCTTGGCACTCTACTTTTTTAATATAGTTTACTACTCTTTCTTGTTTCTATTTATCTGTGAGGCCATTTACATTTAATGACATTAAAGAAAGCATCATCATATTAAAAAGTTATTCATCTCACCATTTATGTATAACGCCTTTTTTGTTAAATGTCTAGTTCCAGCTTTTGTGTTGCATGCATACACTGTTTGGCAGGTTGAAATTTTATATAGTTATTTCTTGTCATATACATTTGAGCCTATGTAATGTATTATAAAACTTTTTGTTTTATTGAAAGCCCTCAAACAAAAAAACAAAGACCTCCCAATACCCCCTAAAACCTATTGACTTAATACTAATACACAAAACTATGTATAACTTTAGGAACAAAAGTCCCAAACTGACAGACACACTCCAGACCTCAGTTAATCTGAAAGAAAAGTCATCCATGCTAAGATGCATGGTGCAACAAGTGCTTCTACTAAGTGCTGATTGGTTTTCTCTCATCTTTATAGCTCTCCCAGCTAGGAAAACCCTGAATGCTTTCAGAGAACATTAACTATCTTGAGAAAACCTCTAAATGTTTTTCAAGAACATTATCTACTTTGGGAAAACCCCTGAATGCTTTCAGAAAACATTATCTCCCAGCCAATTTCTCTTTTTTTCCTCAGCCAGTCACTCTCTACCAGACTGGAGCCAGTTTCTCTTTATCAGATTGTCTTCATGGAGACATGAGAACCAAGCAGCCAGTTTCTCTTTATCAGGTTGTTTTCATGGAAACATGAAGACCAGCTGCAGAATTATTACTGAGTATACTTGTATTTGCTAGAAAAAAGTGTCATAATATTGAATGCTCTTTTTCATTTACTCGCTCTCTCTTAAGACTAGTTACTAAACCAATCTAAGGTTTTTAATCCAGTCATTTCATTTCCACATGCAAGAAAGAGAAAAAACACATTATTTTTTTCTTTTATCATGCTTTTCAACCAGTCTTTTTTTATACCTTGCAGTGCATATTCTCAAAACTGAACAAGGAGAGAGAGAGAGAGAGAGAGAGAGAGAGAGAGGAGAAAAAAAAAGAACAGCAGCATATGTTTACAATCCCCACTACTTCTAGAAATAACTGAAAAAAGTCACTTTATAGCATGTAAAGAAAACCACATATCACAGAATTGGTACTATTTAAGAAAAAAATGTTTACTTACAGTTAACTTTCTCCCTCCTTTTCCCCTCCCCAAAGCACTTTTCCAAACATTAATGACATGAAGTATGGCATATGCTTTAGAGTCCCCCACAAGCCCAACAAACTCTGAAAAAGTCCAATATTTCCAGATTTTCTTGTTCTCTCACAAATATAATTATTGCACTGTAATTCCACATTAAATTACTGGTTTTATTACTGTTCCTCTACAAAATCCTGTCTCTGCTTCATTTCCAACGTACTCTTGATTCTTCTAATTGTCTCTTCTGCTCTCTTCCTTCTCTCCAACATTTTCCATTGAGCATTTTGATAAGGTTTCACAGGTACAGTCCCTCTGGGGTCTTTATTACCAGAAGATCAAGAAGCAGAATCTCCTTGTTTCACAGCTTACTTTCTGTTGGACAAACTTTTTTTTATTTCCTCCTTAGCATGTACTTAATCAAAAAAACTTATTTTGTCCTCCAGTGAAGAATACCTTGAAGACAGCTGGGTACAGCAGTTTGAATCTTACACCTGCATCTCAACATTCCCTGAAGAGTGAATAAATTAGCTCCTCTTTTGTCTGGAGTACAATGAGTAATCATTCTCCACAAACAATATGCTGTCTACCACTTTTAGTACTTTGTCCTTCTGCCACAATTTTGTCAGAATCAACTCTTTCTACTGGTAGGACTGAATTTTTACTATTAAAGCCCTATGTTGCTTTCTTATAGGCAGGTTTGGAGCATACACACAATGTGCTCTTTCAGCTAACAACTCCTGATATGGAATACCAGTCCAGTTGCTTATTTGTGCTTTCATAAAATGAATGCAGTCTGTTACTTCCAGTTTCTCTGGTATAGGTGAAAATCTTTGATTTTGCCTATGTGTTTTGTCCTTTAATTCTATTATTTTTTTGAAACATGTCTTCCTGAGCAGTCTCATTTTCAGCCAGCCTTTTCTTTATCTCAACCTCTGATATTTGCAGCTTTAGCAAATGTGTCAGGAGTGATTTGTGACAGACAGGTACCAATAAGAGTGAAAGGGAAGGTCTGCAACAGGGTAGTGAGACCAGCTATGTTATATGGGTTGAAGACGGTGGCATTGACAAAAAGGCAGTAGTCAGAGCTGGACGTGGCAGAGTTAAATATGTTAATATTTGCACTGGGTGTGATGAGGATGGACAGGATTAGGAATCAGTATATTAGGAATCAGTATATTAAAGGGTCAGCTCAGGTTGGACAGTTTAGAGACAAAGCCAGAGAGCTGAAATTGTGTTTGTTTGGACATGTTCTGAGGAGGGATGCTGGGTATATTGGAAAAAGGATGCTAAGGATGGAGCTGCCAAGTAAGAGGAAAAGAGGAAGGCCTAAGATAATATTTATGGATGTGGTGAGAGAGGACATGCAGGTGGTTGGTGTGACAGAACAAGATGCAGAGGACAGGAAAAAATGGAAACAGATGATCTGCTGTGGCGACCCCTAACAGGAACAGCCAAAAGGTTAGAGAGTGAGAGAGAGAGAGAGAGAGAGCATCTCATCTGAATATCTGTTTAAAACTTCTTCCATATTTTCCAGCCTTTTGTTGTTTGTGTTGATATACTCCATCAGTGTTTATTTTAACCAGGTCTGTATGCAGTTGTCTCTTCCTCTATGTTATTGGAAGTCATGTCTGAAGGTTGCGTTGCTTTTTGCTGAACAGCTGCAGAACTTTCCCAAGTCAATGTTTCCTTCTCACTTTTTGTAGTTGATTTTTTCCAGGTCTTTTGTATTTCTTTATTCCTGGCATCCAGGTAGTGCACTTACTAACCAGTTACTGAAATGTACCCATAAACACAAGTCAACTGGCCTACTCTGCTAAGTTTCTGTTTTCACACTGGGAGAACTGGAAATAAGCTGCTACTCAATGCACAGCCATCTTAGAAGTCGAACACTATCAGCAATCTTGATAGAAACAAGATTATACAGGGCATTACGTGTTTCTGAATCCTGGGGCTTCTCTCATTTCAGCATATGGCTACATATGAACAAACCATTGAAGGCACACATACTAGAATATAATGCCAGGTAAAGGAGTTCTAACCATCCTAATCAAATCATCTAATAGGGAAAATAAATTAAATCAAAAACACTATAAAGACCCACTCAACTAAGCTAGCAAAACAGAACAAAAAATCCACAATGCTAGAAGAACCTATGCAAAAGAGCAAAATAAAAAAATGTAATCACACTCTAGCACCTCAGCTTAGATTAGCCTTCAAGGAGTAAAACAATAAATACAAATTCACAATATATAACTCTAATATACTCAAGATCAATTATACAATTATATATTTATGTAATAAACCAAATAAATTAAAACTTTCCAATTAAATTCATTATTCAGACCTGGGGGGATAAGGTGTTAAACTTTAAAATAAACAAAGATTATTTGTAAACCATTTTCTTTATAAAAAGTAACTCTGTAATATATTTGGAATGCACCTTTTCCAAAATAGTTGCTTCTAAATCCAAAAGATCTGAATTGTGAAACCTACTAAAATGTTGTGCAATAGGACTATCAAACGTATTATGTTTAATATATCTAACATGTTCTTGTAGTCTTAGTTTAAAATTTCTTTTGCTTTTACCAATATAAAAAAAGACCACAAGGGCATTTTAAAGCATAAACAATGACCTCAGTGTTACAATCATATCTATCTACTTTTTGGTAAAAAATAACATTAATCTGTGGAAAAGAATTCACAATATATTGGCAAGAACAACAGTTTCCACAACAAAAAGTACATAGAGAAACAATAGTCACAGATAGCATATTAGACGGAAGAGAGAGAGAGAAAGAATTCTGAACTAACAAATCTTTTAATCTTCTACCACATTTGTGAGAAACACAAGGGGAGTTATTCATAAATGTTGACAAATCTTTAAATTTCAAATAAATACCCCAATAGTGTTTCACTAAAGAAATTAATTCATCAGTAAAAATATTAAAAATGGTCACAAAGTAAATCCTTCTCCTTCCATCATAATTTAACTTATGTTTATTACCCCAGCCTTTGCCAGAAACAAAAGAAGGCCTACTTACAACCTCTAATGTATTAGTTTCCTTATACACCTTATAGATATTATAATCTATTAATTTTGTATTGTTTCTCTAGAAATAAAAATAGAAGAAGTGCTATGTACCTTTGAATAAAATTAATATCATTATTACACAATCTTCTTAGCCTAATAAAGTCACCATATGGAAGTGCAGACAGTAAGTGCAAAGGATGACAGCTCTACCCATGTAAGAATTGACCCCCATAATTAAATTTCCAATGGACAGTTGTCCTTAACTATCAACCCATACAAACAGATAAATTAACATCTAAAAAAAATGTTTCTGCCATACTGAAGGCTGTCAAAAGAAAAAACAAAAAACAAAAATGGTTATCTTGTAAAGATTCAAAAAATTCCTGAACATAATTCATCCCTCCCTAACATATAAAAATTAGATGGTCAGTGTATTGATATTACTTAAAAACATATTCCTGAAAAAAATTTTGATGATAGAGAAATTCTGTCTAAAAAAAAAAACATTTCTAAATTAGCATACATGGGGGTGAAAGATGCCCCCCATGGCCATACCTAGTAATTGGTGATAAATGACTTCAATAAATATAAATAAAAAATAGTAAATACATTTTAGAAGTGCTAGCATCCATGATAGGTCTATGTGGGGTATCATTAATATTTTTATGTATTTTAGGTACACCAAAAATCATAGGTATAAGGGGGTTCTTAGTTAAATACCTATAGTCAGCTGGGATTATCTTTTGTTGCATTAACATTTTATATAAAGTAATATCACTTTTCAGATAAGATATATAAACTTCATTCAAAGAGACTTCATCATATACTTCATCAAACAGTATGTTTTGTATTCTTTCCAAATAGTCATTCTAATCCATAATAATGAGATTCCCACATTTATCTGGTTTCATAATTCTAATATCACCCAAGCCAGAAATGTGTTGCAAAATTTCTTTTTGATGCAAAGTCATATTGTCATATTGTACCACTTAGACTCTGATGGATGTTCTAAAATATCTCAAATATCTAATTCACAGATATATTCAAAATTCTGTAAAACTGGGTGAAATGATGGATTATAAATACTAGTATTTAAATTCTAGTATATGAATCAATGTCACTACTATTACAGCCGAACAATAATTTTAAGTTAAATTTCCTAGCAAACAATTTTAATTCACTCAATGTATTGACAGCGTTGGCTCTTTGTACTGGTACAAAGGATAACGCCCTAGAAAAAAGTTCAACATATGACAGATTGATGTTAAGGGAAGTGAAATTATAAACTTTAAAGTCTACATTATAGTTAGAAATAATGTCACAATAGTTACCAATTTTATTCAAATTGAATCTAATTATCTCCTCGTTCTCCATTGGTATACTTGATTGCATCATTGGGGAATTGTATCTGTCTGAAGATGAGGCTAAGAACTGATCTGTATCATCATCTTGGCCCATACTGATGACTGATAATTGTTCCACTTGTTCTTTAACTGATCCAAATGTCGTAAGGTAGGATAATCCAAAAAGGATTGTACCTTGCCATTATCCCCACTACTATATACATTATCAGGAGGTTGTTCATCTTGACATGTATTCACATTAACATTCAAACCCCGCTTCATCTTAGGGGGTGAAGGGTAGGATTTGTCCTTAAGATAATTTACTTGATCTGGTTCAAATTTCTTTAATTTATGTTGCCTGATACTATTACACTCATGCTCAACTTTGTTAAAAATATGAGAGTGCTGATCCTTATATTGACTGTACAACAAATCTTTAGTGATAGATTTAGCTAATACAGAGATCTCCTAACATAATTGCTCCACGTAAATCTTATTATGCTTAATTAAAATTTCCATGAGCTCATAGCCATGCCTGTCAAATAAACACAATCATTTTTAATGTAGCAAAGAATTTTGTCGCAGGCCCACTGGAATCTTCCATAAATGTAGTCCCTTAGGCACTCTGTGAGCCTTAACTGATTAAAAAAAATAAATGTTTTCCAGTTGCAGCTTTCTAAATTTAAACAACTTGTTCTCAAACTCATGCAATTGTTTAGAAAGAGAAATCGACATCTGCCATTCTGAAACCATAAATTCTGTCGATTTATGAAACCACTCATTTAATTTTAGAATAGAAGGCACAGAATCAAAGCCCACAAATATATTTGGCCATTGTAAATCAATGTTAATTGCAACCTGTAATATCTGTCTTGGTGAAATATTTTTACTATCAAAAGTGGAAGTAGAAACAGTGTTACTAGTACCCATTTGCACATCAGGCATTAACCACTGCATTAGTTGTTGTATCAGTGCAGTGAGGTTCCCAACAGTCCGGTTAAACTCTTTCAGCACAGCATGTGAAAAAAAGACTAACATCTGCTAAGGTCGACTGATGACATAGCAACTGCAATGGAAAACTATTAAACCAAAGAATAACAAACTGATAAACTAAAAAAACTAAATAATGAAAAACAAATGTATCCAAGGACTCTTAAATTTATTAACTTTTAAGCTCTTTTGTCCAACTTAGGACTTCATCAGAAAATTAATTAATCTCTCATGTAATCCACCTTTAAATAACCAAGCCCATCATCACATGACTATGAATGAACCAATAAAAAATGCCCATTGTTAAAATCATACACTCCTATTACCCTAATTACAAACAAAAAATAAAAATAAAATTCTGTGTAATCCATATTCACATACATATTTCATATTTTCACTTTTTATATGCTCTCAACTTTAAAATAGATGAACTAGACAATGCATCATTTAAACCAGGCAATATAATAGAACTCAGAGCAACCAGTTCAGAGAACCAAAAGTAAAACAAGCCAAAGAAAGAACTGGTAGACAGAAGTGGTGCAAAAGACTGCTTAATAAAAGCACAAACGTAATTCAGAAAATAAAAGATAAGCGCTATCATACCAATACTGGGTATGATCTAGTACCTACAATTGGTATGAAAGCGCTTATCTTGTATTTTTTATTTTTTGAATTACATTTCTGCTTTTATTAAACAGTCTTTTATGTTACTTCTGCCTACCAGTTCTTTGTTTGGATCATTTAAACCAGGCAGAAACCAAAACAGTGACAGAGATGCACTGCATGACCTATGGAGAGAGTTTGGAAGGGTGTTATATGATTCTCCCTAGAACAGGAGAGAAATAGGGAAACATGATAGTCACAAAATAATTACCACAAACTGTGAAAAAATAAATGGTAGAGACAGATACTGAGGTCACAAAGATACATCTAGGAACTAGGGAGATACTTCTTCACAGAGAGCATGGTGGACAGGTTGAGCATTTTCCCAGAATGAATGCTGTAGAACAAAACTACTGACTCTTTCAAAGGGACACAAGATAGGTAGAAGTGGATAGAAAAAAAATGAAAGGGAGAATGTGGGCATCTGCAGAGTGCTATCTAGAGTAATGGGCAGATGAATGAGACTTTCAGTTTTTTCCCCCAGCTCACATGTATGCATGCTTCAAAAGAAATCTGAAAAACATGTTACTGCACTGATAATTAAAATGTGCTTCGGCTATGGAATAGGGATGATTTAAAGTCGCTAATCATAATAAATAGTACTTCTGCCTTTCAGAATGTAACTGTTTTAGACGTGAATGTAGAATGTTACTTAATATTTTGTTTCAGTTAATGGAATGCTCCTTTAATGCATTTTTGCATACATATATCGTCCAAGAGTTCAACATGATTCTTTTGCCTTAGCTTTTACAACTATCTTATTAAACTGTAACTATGAGCTGCTACTTTGTTTTCCCATGTGTTAAACAAGATTGTCACCATATCAAAGGTCATGAAGTCATTCAAGCATACAGTAGTTAAGTTAAAAATGTGTACAGGCAAAAAAGACAACTAATGGTTCAATATGATTCAGTGCTACTGTATACATTATGAAGTCACAATAAGTTATCAAGATGATTGTAATCCTACTAGTTTTACAATACAGAAAATATTGGGGAATTCACCAAACCATGAAAAGTCATATACCTAATGTTGAAACGAAACAGTGGCAGCAGAGAAACAACCACTGCTCCATTTTAGCTGCTTAGAACTTCACCAACAACACAGGTGTCAGGAATAAGTAATGTCAAATGTGAAAGAGATTTCAATGGTTCATAAATTCATACATAAGTACTGGGGTAGATGCCCTTGTGGGTCATTTTAAACCTAGCTAATTTCACTTCTAAAGGTGAGAATCAAACCTTGTACCTTGTGTCTGTGAGGTAAACAGGTTAACCATTATATCAACCCCAACCCCCCAATTATGCTGTAGTTATTTATTTGTAATACTGCAACCATTATTTTTATATATTTTGTATTTCTGTGATTGAAATTTGTTTGTAATGATCTATATTTTTTCCTTACAATTATCTGAACACTTTAATACATGATGATTTGTATTTATCTTATGTATGGCATAGGCTGTCTATGTAATCCTGTAACTTTTTACTTTGCTGCAGCTTTTTTCCATATGTCTCGTCTGAAAGTGTACTCTGTCCAGCAGAAACTTGTCAGTTCTCATTAAATAAAATCATTCAATACATGCATAAAAGCAATGTCTTTCAGCTTCTCCTGTTAGGGGTCGCCACAGCGGATCACCAGTCTGCAGATTGATTGGCAGTGGAGTTTTTACGGTATTGAGTTGTTAGCCTGGCATCCAAACTTCACAGAACACACACACACACACACACACACACACACACACACACACACACACACACACACACACACACACACACACATACCTTTTGCATGTCTTTAAAACTCATTTGACAGCATACATTTCATAAAAACATACATTTTGGAGTAACATTTCTTAATTTTTTTCTCTTATTTAAACTTCTTTTGGGAAGCACCTGTTTGCGCACTGAGAGTTTGACAGTATTACTGTTTTTTTTTTTTTGTTACATAAAATGAACTCTAAATGTTGTATATGGAGTTGAAGTTCTACATTCCTTAGTGTAAGTTTTTCTGCCATTTTGGTAACCCTACATGAAAACTGAAAAATGTCAGTAAAAATGAATGATAGACGATTGATGACTATAAGTGCTATTCTGCCTAGCAGGCGCAATTCATTGGGCTGGGTTCATAAAACCCTGTGCTTAGTTGAAAGAAGGACTTATGGCTAAGCTGAGGATTAAACAGCAGTCAGAAATCCAAGCAATATGTGACCTCCAGATATCAGCAATGGAGAGTAGGTGGAGTCTTCTGTGGCTTAATGATCTTGAAGGCAGGACACCAGATTAGCATATACTGGCACACTGTATGCCAATGTACACTGAGCATCTTATAAATAACTGTAGTGACTACAAGGCTATTAAGTACATTTTGCCTATCCCATCAATTAAATTACACCATAGTTCCATTGCCTTTCACCTGCTTAACTACTATGTTATTGGTCAGGCTATCCACCAAACTGGGCACCCTGACATATCCCTGATATCACTTAACCTTTCTTCACCAAAGTGTGTGACACAGTGTCAGTAGGACAGAGAATGTGTAACACAATATAAAATGAGACTTAGAAATGTGACACACAGTATAATCTAACGTATTATAGTTTAGGAGTTTGTGGAATACAGACCTAAATAAGAATTAATGTTTTAAGATATCAGCAGTTTGTAGAAGCATATTCTTTCAGGAGTACAGAAAATTTTTGAAAACTAAAATGAATGACATGCCTTGTAATGTGTGACATTTAAGATGTACACCCAATCTAATATCAATACAATGTTCAGGTGATTGGTGGAGGGAGGTTAGTGCAACATGGAGCTCGGTAAGATAAGCTGTAGTAAATTATTATTATAGAACTCAGTTAGTTGAACTTCTAATTAATTACCAATGAACATCTTTTTCTGAACTGTTGCTTCTGGTTCACACATGCCACTGCAAACTGGCAAGGGCCCCTAACAAGCTGCAGACAGTGCTCATTTTCTGAACATAAAAAAGAGAAAATATTCTTGCAGGCCTGTATCAATGTACTATAAAATGTACTGAGCTAGGTGAAACAGACAGAACTAGTTTATCCTATGTGGCCTCCTACAGCTACTGGGAACCAAATCCACTCTGTGATTATCCAACAGCATGCTTCTGCATGATTGCCCATCCAGTATATCGCGTTATATTTAGAAAGATGCATAGCAGGACATAATCTCACCTAACTATAGATTACATGATCAATCAATAACAGTCTGGGGAAGCTTGGGAACTAAGAGGACAAGAAGTAAAAAGCTTTTCATGTGAAGGAAGTTTGAGTAATGCATAACTAACGAGAACCTAGAAGAGGCAATGTGATTATAATACTGCATTGGCATTTGAGGGGAGGGAACACTTGTACTTAAGTAGTCTAGGAGCTGTTTGCTTGAGCAGACTTGGTAGGTTGCTGTGGCCTGCATACTTTGGCACTGTTAATGCATTCTTTTGTAAATAACAAAACTTGACTCTACTTTAAAAATGAAAGACCAAACTCTGACTAACTGAACAATCCACAGCTCACAGATAAACTTCAAAAGTCAGCAGATTAAGGAACTGCATATACCTCTGTCATACTCAAAAGAGAAAGCATTATTTCTAATTTAAATGTACAATTCTTAATGCAAAATACTGCAAGAACAGACAGAGAGATCTGTCACCAAACAAATCTGAAGGCAGACCAATTCTTTGCTGTTCCTTTAGACATGCGAGAACTTTCTATCCTGTAAAAAAGTCTACAGTCTTATTTGTCAGTAAAAGGGCTTTCTTTACTCTAGGGCACCATCAAACCTCTTTACATCTTGTCGATTTCCTTTGCTTCGTGTACTCGCACGTGCATCCCATGCGGTTTTGCTGCAGTAACGATGTAGCTAGTGCAGCTAAATTAGATTTGTAACATTGACAATGCAGTGTAACAACTCCGCTGAAGTGTCTGTTTTCTATTCTTGGTAATGCCTTCTCATAAACTGTTAGTCTATCTGATCTGCACTGCCTGCTAGTGCTACAGATTATGTAATCAGAGAAATCAATCCACAGCCCCTTTCTTCATTTTTAGATGCCCTGTCATTATTTTTCATATTTCACTTACTGTAGCTTTACTTAGACCTCTAATTTTGATGAAAAAAGTTATTTTTGCAAAAAATATAGTCCAGATTCCCACCGCAGAATCTAAAAATACTCCCCCTTAACTTCTTATTAAAGTACCCCTTCCGATAGTTTAAGAACTTGTCTGCTGGTATTTAAGCTGCCAGTTACTGCAGCGATATTTCAAGTACCTGTATGACCCTGTCATGTTCTCACCATTCTGTCTATCGGAAGGCACATTTGCAAGGCCACAGTCCATTTGAACATTTCAGCCCTTTTGCCTGAAGATTGTCTTTATTAATTTTCCGTCATGCTCTCTCCATTGATAGCTTTGGCAATGATGCACAGAAGGACAACACAGCCTTTTCTCCTCTTAGCATGCCACTGTGGAGGGTATTATACAAGAAAAAGCATCACTGCAAGAGAGAATAAAATAGTTTAACAAAAAAGACAGTAACACCTATAAAGAAAATAAGCAAAATGGCCTAAAACTGCTTTAATTAGAACTGACACTGTAAAATGTATAACTTGAAACTAAATGCATATTATTCACACTACCACTGAATGTGTTCATATATAATTTAAGTGATACCATCTACTATGCAATATGTATGACAGAAATTGTATATGTCGTGCATCTGGAGCTTTTCTCCCTAGGCTAGCACTAAAAATGGGCTTCAATCATTTGGGGAGACCTGATAATCAAAATAAAAATAAATAAATTAAAATATAACATGGTTAAATCGATGAGTTTCATGTTGGAAAATCTCAGTGTGATGGCTTTAGTTAGTTTCCTTTTTTTCCCAACTTCTTTCAAACATTCTTTTTTGCTGATTTTCTTTTTTCCTAATTTTCTGCACTATAGAAAGCATTGATTCACAGTTGGCAGCTTTGTACCTCATTTTCTGCTTTGTGGAAGGCACTGACCATAGCTGACAGTGTCCTACACCAAACATGTTAATACTTCCCAGGTACACATTGAATAGCTGGGCCCACACATACCTCCTTCAGGGATTCTCATTTGCTTCCCTTATTCAGGCTGCAGGATGAGGTGAGGACGTTTAGCAGTAGTAGTGCTGCATCTCTTTCCTTCTCCTTAACCATTCTCGGTGTGAAATATAACACTACTCTGGAGGCACACACAAAACTGCCAGCCTGTATTCTCACAATACCTTTTTCCCTGTCACATTCATTTAAACGTCTACACAGACTATATTTCTGGATTCCATGACCATGAATAGAATATAAGCAAGCAAAGACAACACAGAATGGATGGTGGATGGATAGATAGATGGATGGATGGATGGATGGATGGATGGATGGATGGATGGATGGACAGACAGATGGGTTTCTAGCTTTACAAGATAAATGATTAGGAAATATCAACTTCAAAACAGTTTCTAAGTAGGATGAAGATGTCTGTGTTTATCTTATCCAGTCACTAAAGATTAAAACATTTGTCAGCAAAAAATATTTGTGACATTTTACTTTTACACACCAAATGAATGAAACTGTACTTTTCATCTCTTTCTCAGGAAGCATTTAAAGAAAAAAGTTTTGCTTGTGAGTGAATTTTTGTCAGCTCTTTTTGTCTAGGATATCCAAAACAGTGATTTTTTCAGGCTTAGTAGGTTTCCTGCATTAGCAGCCATTTGAACGTCTACGTTTTTTTTCTATCTTACATATTACAGTGATATGAAGTCAGGCTACAGGAAAGCCAGTAGCATACAGTTTTACTACTGCAGGGTGTGCCGGTCTGGAGGTTTCCGACTTGAAGATTCAAGTGACTGTTAATATAAATTACATTTGACTCAGCCATGAGCAATCAGGAAGTCGCAAGGAAATGAGCACATTGCATCACTTACAGCAATTCACTTGAGTGTTTGTCTTAAAAACATTAGCTTTCCCTATATGGTAAGGAGATTTTTAGTTTCAGAATAGAAAAAGAACAAATGTGTATAATCAGTAAGAAAGTTAGTACACACACAAGAAACTGATGTTTTAAATCATATAATAGTGAACCCAGTGCCAGAAAAGAGACATGTTATGTGGATGTTTCACACCAGTCCTCTTATTAGAAGTAATGCTATCAGATGAAAAGATACGGGAAGATGAATACCTCAATGCTTTTTTGTTTTCTGCTCTGATACCCAAAACAAATCCTTTGTGGCTGCATCCATGTTTAGACTTCCTTCCTCAGGACTCGTCATTCTAATATTATCTTTTTTTGTCTTGTCATAGCTGGAGAAGATCAATGAAGCCAAATATTTTTCCAGAATAAAATAAAAATACAAAATGTCATATTTTTCTTACTCAAAAGAAAATCGTGGTATACTGCTCTTCACAGAATTATATTATACTGTAATCCATATATTTACCAGAAAATACATTCAGAAGCTTGACAAATTTGTTTGAGACTGAGGCAAAGTTAGGCATAATCTTTCCTAATGTGATAATTTGTCCTCTTCAGCTGTTCCACACATCTGTGTTATCCTGTTTTAAAGACACACAAAGTGACAGTTATGGTCAAGCTTGACAGTGTAAAATATGAGCTTATCACAGGGTGGCAAAAATACTAGCTCTTAACAGTATAGCCCCACACAGAAGCAAAGTGTGTGTGTCCTTGGGTTTCTGTCATTATTTTCCTCTTGGGAAAACAACTTGGGGCTGATGCTGGTACCTCCCTTCCATGTCAGCAATATACTGAAGGATATCTGTCATATTAACCCTACCCTAGCTATCCTACAAAGTCTTAAGGCTAAGGGTGATGAGTCTGTGGCTGCAGCATAAATTCTTGATATTCTGGAATATTTTGGTCTCCCTTCTGTGAGCACATTAAATTAACCTAATATGTTTTAAGATGCAAACTGAAAACAGTACTACAGGTGTGGGTCTGATCATTGATCTTGGAAGGGGTATTTATCTGGAAGATGAACTGTCTGAAAATAGTGCCTAGCAGTTTGTTAGACTACATTTTCCATTAGGCACTGTCTGAAGTTGCCAACATTGCAATCACTTCAGACACCTAAGGTCATGCTCCTTAGAGACTATATGTTGATGAGAGCAAATGTTGGAGGGGATGTAGAACTCTAGAGTACACTATATTTATGCGGGTTAAATGATAAAATCAGATTAGTTTTTCTGGGTCTATATCACCACCTCGAAACCTCATAACACCGAACACCTATTCAGTGACAAATATGTCGAATCCCAGTTAACGGAACAGCCAGATCACTGAGTTTTTTTCCTAGGGAAAAAAAACGGTTGGCTGTTGCTGTGGATTTGCCCTTTTCCCCATTGTAGTGTGATCTCAGAGTTAGTATATTTAGTTAGGGGGTTGTGGGGGTACAGCCCCCCACATTGGGAGGTGTGTGGGGGGGGAAGCCCCTCACTTTGTAATGTTTGTACTGGTGTGTTGTGTTCAGTTGGCCTACCGATTTGTTTCCCTGGGAAAAAATTTGGTGATTTGGGAGTTCGACATATATTTGAGGATGAAAAGGTGTTCGGCGTTATGTGGTTTCGATGTCATGATATAGACCCATTTTTCTGACCATTTAATAGTGAAAGCTTCATCTACAACTGTTTCCTCCTTTGCTTGATCATAAAAGATGCATACATTTTATGTTATGCCTCCAATAAAACAGCATTGTAGATTTTCAGAAAGTAATGAATCAACACAGTAAAACCTGTGAACACTATTGTTGACCTCAGGGATGAAAACGACATGACCCCTAAGAAATGTATTTAGGTACTGCTCCCCAACAAGTTTCATATCCATCAGACAGGAATGTCTTCTACTGTTTTCCACAGCAGAACATTGTAAGGAATGAAGTCAAACATAATTTAAAAGTTAAGATGTTAGTTGAACTGATGGGAAGACATGCATCCATGATGTTATAGTTAAGTACTCTAGTACCTATGTGGGATATGATTCAGTGGTCATAGATATCCTGAGGATATTGTGTTCTTTCAGGTACCCAATAATCCTGAGTTTAAAAAAGGGTTTTCCTAACCATGATTTTTAAAGAGAGTGGGTTCTGAGACAGTAGTCTACTAGATGTGACCTGTTACCATTTCTACAGAGTAAGATTTCATTCTCCAGTTCTTTGGCACCATATCTGAGAGGAGAGAAAGATTGAAACATCGTATGTGTGTGTGAGTGTGTGTGTGTGTGTGTATGTGTATGTGTGTCTGTGTCAGTAGAAGTTGCTAGGGTATTAGTTCGTTGGTAGTATGAGTGGTACAAAATCGTGACTTTTTGATCTGTGTGCCATAAGGTATTGAATTTCTGCTTGAACTCACCAACATTGAATATTGTGTGGATGGTGCTGCCAACATAAAGAATAGTTGTGTAAGAACTTGCCATAACCGTAGATGTCCTCCACGGGTACTACTGTATGCGGCAGTCCATTCTGAAGTGGGTACATGCAGACGTCACCTTTATTGCCAATGTCAGTTTATGGCTCTGACATCAAACGTCACATGTACCCCTGCTCCAAAGACTTTGGTATACTGGCCAGATGTCCAGTACTGCAGGCAGCAACCTCCCTACAGTTATGAATACTGCAATATGATAATAGAAGGACATCTTTGGTTTCAAGGAACCCAGGCTCATCTGCAGACCCCATACTCATATAGTCTGTAGTCTATAGTCTATACGCAGATATACTGGTTGAGTTTTTTTGTTGTAACAAATTTCAAAAGAAGACTGAAACACAGGGGATGGCCACAGTCCAAAAACTGTTGGAGATGCAGTACTGAACAGACAGACTTTCTGCACTTGGTATGGGGAATTGCCATAGGATAATGGATAAAATGCAATTCTTTTTGACTGCTTGAACTGGACTCTTAAAAGCAAGTTACTAGATAAGATTACATCATTTTTGGCTGTTAAGGAAAGCTCAAGGGAGCTGACTCACACCCTTACTTGTGTTCTTAGATCCATAACTGCTGTTTTTTATGTTATATGTACATTTTTGGAAGCTAGAACTGAAACAGTGGAGACATACATAGAAATGCAGTCATAAACTAATTACCTTGGCTCTAGATGACTGCCATCGTTGAAGTGATGCCACAACCTCGTGTGCAGAAATGGGAATTGTGGGTGGATGGATGGATGGATGGATATAGCAGCATGTGTGATATTTTTAGGTGCTAATATAACAGCAAATCATAATGTGACAGTGATGTCCTGTATACCTCTTCTCTCTTATTTTTTTTAGACAAAGGGTTATACCACATTTCATTTACCTGATGACAGGACACAGTATATGCCTAGCCAGTCTGATCTTTAAGTGCATTTAACATGCCCTCCCCCTCACCATTACATGCCCTCTTGATTGCCTTTGCGGAGTCTCTCTCCATAACTCATTCTCATATTCCATTCCAAAGATACACAGCAATCTCCACGAAATACTGTCATGTCCTAACTCCCTCTCTTTCCAAAGATTTTGCATTCTAACTAAAGCTTTTGCTGCCCCCATCGTGACTTTTTAGGCAGTGTCCATTTGCTGGACATTCCAACTTAGCAGATTCTAATTTGAAGCACATTAAAGTGGATGTATTCAGTGCTGGGAGTTTTGACAAAAAATGTCCAACCTTTAGGCTCTCTTGGAACTTGAACACATTCAAATATGTGTAGCTAGTGAGACATCATTTCAAAGCAATGCAAGTACTCCCTCTGTCCCTAGGTCTAGTGCCTGTCATGTCTTCAGACCTACAGGCAATTGTGGGGTGAGAATCAATATTTGTCAGGAGTATAATCACCTCATGATCAATTCCTCATTACATAAAATTCTCTCATACGTCCAGATCTCCCTAAGCAAGATTAAGCAGCACTTCTTAGCTAGCTGCAGAACACTCTTTATGCCCCCTTTTGAGCATGATAGCTATCTTAACTCCTTAGCTGAAATCCCAATTAAACCACATACTTGTCTACTGGAGAACTTCAACTATCCAGCAATAAAATGGTTGACTTAAAATGCCAGTGGTTGGCATGTTCAGAGCTACCTTGATATTATAAATGCTTCTTGTGAATCCTGCTGTTCAGCCATTCTTTCATTTCAGCCTCAGATTTCTGCAATTTCATCAGCTCATTTGCATCTCTAATTAATGTTTCTTCCATTCTTTTCAGCCTTTTGTCATTTGACCTCATATATTCCTCCAGTGTCTCACTTATTTTAAATACCTCTGAACGTATTTGATTTGTTTTTCCTCTGAATCACTTGAGCCATCTCATCTACCAAAACTGAAACCTAAGTAGCTTTTTGCGAACAGCTGCAAGGGTGTTACCCAATCAGTTATTTCTTCTCCTTTTATAGTTGAGTTTCTCTTACTTTTTCAAGTTGTCTTTTTTGCTGACATCCATGCAATGTAGTGACAATACAATAAATGGATTTTCCTGAAACTGATAACTTTTACTGACTTTATTTCCACAATTTCTGTTTTCACAATGGGACACCTCTAATGAAGCTGTTTATCAGTGTACAGTCTCATTTCAGATTTTCTTCTTGTGCATTTTGCTAATCCAGATTTGTGGAGATAATCTAGTATACAAAAGAAATTCCTCTTTTACTTTTAGCACCAGTGATTTTGCATAGCTTGGCTCAAAAACTGTCTAGTGAGAATTGAACTGTTTCATGGTCATTTGTATGCAGATGGAAATTCATTTATAAATCAAACAGGTCTCACTACATCTCATAGTCAGAGTAGCATGTCTTAAACTATGTTTCATCCTGTAGGTCATTTCAGACTTCTTTGCATATCAAAATACCACTGCTTGTCTCCAGGGAGAAAAGTGATGTTCCTTTATTCCACCCCCTTCGGTTTGATACTTTGATTCCATCCCATGTCATAGGTTCATAATTTCATAGGATGATACTAAGCTTTTGGCCCTTAGGCCCTTATAAGCCTAGAAAGGAATTTCACCCATGTTTCCTCAGTCAGCATCTGTTTCCCCTGTCCAGCAGGGACTCAGGTGGGATCCCAGGGTTGTATTTTCTGTTTCCCATCCAGTTGTCCAGGTTCCTCTTAAAGAGTGCTAGAGAGGTACTCTGCTTAGCATGGAAAGGAAGTCTATTCCACAGATGGGGGAGTCTTTGGGACACAAATTTATCCCGCCACCAAGTTCTATTAATTTCACAGACAAGGTTAAGGCCTTGCATGCAGGTTGCGCGAGTGGAGTTTGTCTTAAGAATATGCAGCAACTCCATCAAGGCTGGGTCTGAAATGGCCTTGTATGCAGACACAGGTCACCTCTGAGCAGTCTGAATGAGACTGAGTAGAGGGACAGGGCTTTTAGCCTATCTGTATAGGATAAGTGTTTGATACCTTGGATTTTACTGGTCAGGAACCTCTGTGGTCTCATCAACTGCTGTATGTGCTTGGCAAGGTACATGCCGAAGGGAGCATTGTACTTGATAACGGGGCTGATAAGGGAGGAGTACAGGCATGTTATGATCTCCTTGTTCCTGGATGAAATACCCTGACTTATGAGATGGGCCATGTAGAAAGCCTTCAGTACAATGGAGGCAACGTGGTGGTCAAAAGTCAGGTTCCTATCAACCTGAGTGCCCAAGTCCCTCACGACTGATTGCATGCTTAGTACATTGTTATTAATGTGATAAGTAGTGAGGATGACATTTTCCCCAAAGGGGATAATGATGCATTTCTTTGCATTCAGTTTGAGGCCCAGTCATTAGTTTGGATAAGGCTCTCTTGGAAGACGTTCTCATCACTAGGGGAATTTAAGACAGCGCCTAGCTTGCAGGCATCTGCAAACTTGTTTAGCCACAGAACACTGTTTTTTGCTTGCCCCTCAGAAAAGTATATCCCAAACAGTAGAGGCACCAAGTCCGATCCTTGGGGTACACTGCTCATTTATGGGTCTGCTACTAGTTTTGACTGAGTGCATAGCTCTCAACCTTTCATCTCCAAAATGAGGAACACTGCCTCTCATAATGTGGAACAAATGGGCAAAATGTGGAACACTTACTAATGGCTTACTAACTACTTCATCTAGAAGCTCATAGGATGGCTAAAATGTGATATTTTTACTTATAGAATTGGTCTTCTAATGAAAAAATATGATTCAGTTCTATTTACCACTGATATCAGTTAAAATGCTGCTAACAGTAAATGTGTGACGGACCCTGTCAATGTGGAACTTTGAAGAACATGAACTTTTTCAGACCCCAAATGAGGAACATTCCTCACAATGAGGTACAGTTGAGAGGTATGACTGAGTGGGTTCTATCAGTGAGCCAGTTAGCTACCCATCTGGTAATATACAGGTTGATGCCTAGCTGGGAGTGTTTATCTATTATGCCCGAGTGGGGAATAGATTCAAAGGCTTTGGCTAGGTCAAGGTAGGTGGTGTGCACTGTCTTCCCCTCGTCTATGGATTTGGTGACTGTTTCGAAGAAGTCGACCAAGTTTAACAGGCATGATCTCCCTTTGACAAAACCAAACTGTGCTGGGTCAAGCGTTTGGAAGCTGCCAATGTCCTTGTTTATAAGGTCCATAATAATGCATTCCATGGGCTTGCAGATCAGGCTAGTTAGGCTGATGGACCTATAATTGCCTGGGTCAGTGAATGCTCCACCTTTGTGAAGAGAGATGACAGTGGCTGTCCTCCATTCAGCTGGGATGAAGCCAGTGCTTAGACTTTGGTTGAATAGGGTTTCTAATAGAGCTGATAGCTCATGCCTGAGTTCATGTAGGAATCATCCAGGGATGTTATCGGGTCACATGGAGACTGTATTTTTTGCCTTTGAGAGGGCATTAAGGACCTGCTCCCTGGTGATGAGGGGAGGGGGGCAAGTGCTAGGGATGTTCTGGTTTACTGATGGGGGGACAGGGGTGTGAAGTTTTCAGTGAACCTGTCAGCCAGCAGGTTGGCTATATCTATGGCGTTTATGTATGTGGTGTTATTGACCACCAGTTCAGAGCAGATTTGGGTGTTGCCTTTGAAATTGCAGACATATGTGAAGAAGGCCTTGTGATTGTTCTTGGCGGATGTGGCCAATTTGGACTCAAAGTTGGCGTTAGAGGATTTCACCAGTGACCTTATTTGCTTGTTCAGACAAAGGAGAGATTACTTCCTACTTGGCACCTGCTCCTTCTTGGCCCTGGACAGCAATTTTTTCCTTCTATTATTAAGTTTGTTTATTGTTGCTGTCCACCTGTCTCACAAAGAGAGTGGATGTGTTGATGTGTGAAACTATGTAGACCATATCACTTAGCATGTTGAAATATTAGCCATGGTTTTATATGTACTATATGTTGTTGATTAGTGGCATATCTGTCTGTCCGTCTTATATCAGTGACCCTACCTCAGGACATTTGTTAATGTGTCATCTGATGGAGGAGAGAGATTGCTTTTGTTTTAAGGTGTTATCCTTTTTATCATTTCACTGACTTTGGTTCAACTGCCTTGTTTTGCCTGGTCCATTTTTAACTTTGTGAGAAATAGGTTCCTCCAAATAATATCAAATTCCATACTGCAGTTAACGATTTGTATAAGTATGAAATGGAATTCACCTAAATGAGTCTTCTCATTCTCCAAGGTGCTCCAGTCATGAAGAGAGAATATATATATATATATATATATATATATATATATATATATATATATATATATATATATATATAAGGAGAATGGGGGGGGGGGGGCAGTCTCCCAACACTGGAGGTCATGCAGGTGGAACAAAACTGAAAAAAAAAAATCACTTATTTTTTTAGAGGAATTATGCTTCATAGTTATAAGCATGATTAACGATAATAAATAATTTTCTGCTCTGGTTATCTACACTATGACCATGAAATATTTTAGCTGCATTATTTCTCAGGGAGAGCTGGATACATTCATTATGTTTCACTAATGCTCATTTCACTGATGTACCATTTAATCAAATTTCAGAAATCAAAAATATTACTTAGTGTCTCTGGTTCAGATGGGAAGGAAGCACACCCCCTCACGCCATGCAGTAGCCTTGCCTCCTGGCTGCACCCCCTTACTTATGATGATCCTTCTATTCATCACATCTTCAGGGAAGTTTGTAAATTTCAAGATAATGGTCTGTTGATGAAATGGGCTTCACAGAATGTACAGTTAATGGGAGGATTGAACTTTGCATAATTTCATGCAGATGATGAAGACTATGAACTAGTAAAAAGGTTGCTGTCGACTTCATTAAGCTCCGGTGAAATACGTGCCACAAAATGCATTTACAACCACATCTCTCTACATTCTAAATGTTCTCCCACCATCCTGAAAAAGGCGAGACAGAAATTTTTTCTAAAACTAAAAATAAAAACTTTTTAAAATTGTTCCAACTTTGGCTGTGGCGTGCAAGGGAATTCTTAATGTTTTTTATTTCTAATGGCATATTCATGTTCATAAACTCATCCCCTCAGGAACCTCTTTGTTTTGCCAACATAGAATGCCCCACAGGTAGAACATGTGTCAAGTTTTACAACAGTTTTTGTCCCACAGTTAGTCCTTGGTAGGGTGTTTTGCCTCAAATTCTTCTGACCGACCTGAAGTGTCGGTTTGTCATAAATTACATGACAATAATTACAAGAGTTGCATTTTCTTAAACCACCCCCCCTTGAGGCCTTTTTTAGAACTATGTTCCAACATCATTTTTATATTTTTTGCTTGTCAAAAGATTTAAACAGGGAATGCCCCCAGTACTTTTCTTATATTTTCAAAGTGTGAAAGGGTTCCCCAATTTTCTTTTAAATGTCCCTCACATACTTGACCTGATCACTGTAGGTACAAATTAAATTTTTTAGTATCTATTTTGTTTTTTTGTCTCCACTGTCATGAGGTGTCATTACCCCACCTTTTAGAATAGGACAGAATCTATCAGATCTACCCTGGGTAACATTACTTTTAATGGCTTCAAGAAGATTCCTGGGGTACCCCTTCTCTAGAAATAAATCCATCAGATAGTCTATTTATTGGTAAAAATAGTTTCTTCTGAGACAAGTCTGGAAATCTGTACCATTTGACTTTTTACAACACTGATTTTTTGTTTGTAAGGGTGGTTACTTTTAAAATGTAAATAAATGTTGGAAAAAGTCTTGTTCCTAAATACATTTGAAGAAAAACAATCCTCAGTTTTGTTTTTGTATAAATTATTATCTAAAAAAATTAATGTTGTTGTTTGAATAAATGTAATCCAACTTTAAAAACTCTGTGGTGGAATTTATAAACTCAAAAAATTTCACTAAAGTTGATAAGGGCCCATTCCAAATCACAAAGATATCATCCAGGAATCTAAGGTATATATCCCAATACTATGAGAATTTGGAAGAAAACAAAATGTTGCTTTCTCAAAACAGTAAAACAATGTTGGCATACACTGGGGCACATGCACTCCTATTGCCACCACTTGTGTCTGATAGTAAAGTTCCCCTTCAAACGTAAAAATGTTGTATCTCAGTACAATGTCCAGGGCCTCAATTAGCACACCAATATCTGAAATGGAATCTGATATAAGTTCAAATAATATTTGTTCAAACCAATTGATACTAGTCAAATGCAGAATTACAATAAATAAATCCTTAATGTCCATGGTAACTGATATACCTCCTTCAGAGAAATGTATATTTCTAATAATTTCCAAAGGTGCCAAGAATCCCTTAATATGTGGAGACTAGAAACCAATATATTTTTCAATCTGGAATCAATAAACTTCAATAGGGGTCAGTTTTTGAACCGTGTGCCACTACAATGGTTCTTAAGGGGGGGTCACTGAGGCTATTACAAACCTTTGGAATGCCAAAAACGGTTGGCATTCTGGGTTTGTCTACCTTTAAGTAATGAAACAGACTCCCATCAATTCTCCCCTCCATGAATAAATTTTCTAACTAAAGGTCAGTTTTGTGATAATAAAAATTAATTTTTGTTTACAGAAGTAAATTCATAGGTAACTGGTACACTCAACAGGTTCAAAATATATGCTATATAGTCAGTGTACAACATCAAAACAACCCCTCCACCCTTGTCTGGTTTCATAACCCTGATAGTGGGATTAGAGGCCAAATCATTCAAACTCCTCCATTCTTCCCTAGATAAGTTGAAGTGACATTTAAATTTGTCACATTCAAAAACAAAGCTCTTTTCACACTGTTTTTCAAACATGGATAATAGCAGATTTAGGGAGGTTGTAGATATTTTTCCTCCTCAAGGACTGAGAGTTAATCAAATCATTTTGATCATTAAAAATTAAGGAAAATTTTCATTTTCAAACAAATAATTTCAAATCTAACAGAATTTCAATGGAATTCACATGATGGAATGGAACAAACATAAAACCTCACCAAAATAGGTGACGTTGAGTTTTTGTAATAGTTATTCCGGTGTAGTTAAAAATTTAGAAATTAATTTAATCCAAAACTTGCACAGTACATGGGAATTCAAGTTCTACTATCTTCTCCACTGTCCTTGTCTGAGTCACCCCCCCTCCCTTTCAGGGAGACAAAGTTCTTCTTGTGTTGTTGACCATCTAGGTAGGGAAAATCCTTACCATGTGAATTGTAAACCTCCTCAACCTCTACTTCACCAACCTCTTTTCTGGAAAAATTGATCTCATAGCATATCAGCTCAAGGGCATCAAAATGTGATCATCAGTGGGACCAAACTTCCCACCAGGAATGTTTGCAGGTCTTGGTGCACTAGATACTGACTTGGTAGGTATAGAAAATGCCTTCCCATCCCTATAAGTCTTATGGTCACATTTCATTCTTTTATGCTTACGATTCCTATTGTTCTGAACAAATGAGTCCACTTTTTAAACATGGATTTGTAATTGTTAAAATAGTGATCAAATAATAAGTCCTGAGTAATCAAATTGTTTAAACTTGTAAGTTCAGCATTAATACTGACAGATTGGTTATCATTGTTTGTTAGAACACAGTTTTGTCAAACAGCAAAATAATTTCCTGATGTAACTAGGAGCCCTTCACACTACCATTAGAGAACTTCCAGGTTCATAGTCCCTTTGAGACTAACTTGTCCTTTAAATATTGTTTCAAATAAGTGTTATTAATTTGGAGGGAAGACTGCTTAAACAAAACTTTTTCCATCCTCTTCTTGGGATACTAATTGAGGCCCTGGACGTTGTACTAGATACAATGTTTTTAAGTTTGATGGGGAATTTTAACATCAGACACAAGGGGTGGTAATGGGAGCTACATGTGCCCCACTGTATGCCAACATTGTTTTGCTGTTTTGGGAAAGGAACATTTTGTTTCCTTCCAAGTTCTCATAGTATTGGGATATATACCTTAGATTCCTGGATGATGGAATGGGTCACTATCAACTTTAGAAGAATTTGTTGAGTTTATAAATTCCACCACAGAGTTTTTAAAGTTCGCTTATAGTTATTCACATGACAGCACTGATTTTTTGGTTATTAATTTATATAAAAACAAAATTGGAGGGGGTGTTTTTCTTTGAATGTATTAAGGAAAGAGGCTTTTTTCCAACAGTTATTTACATTTCAAAAGTAATCACCCTTACAAACAAAAAATCAGTGTAGTAAAAGGCGAGCTGACACTGATTTCCAGACTTGTCTCAGAAGAAACTTTTTTTTTTTACCAACAAATGGGCTATTTGATGGATTTATGTCTGAAAAGGCAGTACCCCAGAAATCTTCCTGAAGGCATGAAAAGTAACCCTACTCAGGACAGAACTGATAGATTCTGTCCTATCTTAAAAGGTGGGGTAGTGACACCTCATGACACTGGAGACAAAAACAAAATATATAAAAAAAATGTATTTGTACCTATAGCAATGGGGTCAAGTATGTGAAGGACATTTTAAGGAAAATTGGGGAACCCTTACAGACTTTGAAAATATAGCAGAAGCACTGGGGGTATCCTCTGTTTACATCTTTAGATGAGAGAAAAAATATAAATATGGTGTTGGAGTACAGTTATAAAAAAGACCTAAGGAGGGCAGTACAAGAAAATGTAACTTTTGTAGCTATTGTCATGTAATTTTAACAAACTGACACTTCAGGTCTGTCAGAAGAATTTGCGACATTACACCCTACCAATTGCTAACTGGGGGATTAGAACTGTGGTATACCTTGTCACATATTCTACCTGTGGGGCATTTTATGTTGGAAAATGGAAAGGCCCCTGAGGGAACAAGTTTATGAACACGAATATGCTATTAGCAATAAAAACCTTAAGAATGCCCTTGCACACCACGGCCAAAGCTGGAACAATTTTAAAAAGTTTTCATTTTTGGTTTTGGAAACAATTTCCATCTCACCATTTTCAGGATTGAGGGAGAACATTTTAGAATGTAGGGAGTTGTCGTGGCAAGTGCATTTTGTGGCACATATTTCACCGGGGCTTAATGAAGCTGCTAACATTATGTACCTTTTAAGAAAAAGAACAAATATGGTTTAGGCACTGCATTGTTTAGAATAATTACAATGGATTAACTGTGGTTAATTATTATACAGATATATGTGTAACTGGTTGTTGCATTTTACAAAGTTTTTAACCTTCGTTTATACAACAATTTTTAGTGTACTGTTTGTTTAAAAGTTTGACTTAACAAGTCATATGACATGAAGTAGCTATAAAATGGCTGATGCTCATGTAAGTAATGTATTCTGATGAAGTGTATGATTTCATATGAAAATGCTTATTACACAAATAAGAACATTTTGGACTTTTTATCCTGCCTTGTCAGTCATCCCTTCCACACATTTGGTTTATGGATGACATTGTTTTCTTTTTGTTTTTTTGACTGGGTGGCATTCCCTGATTTGGTTGTTTTTGTGTGGATTTGTTTTTCACTCTACTACAAATATGTTAGCCACTTCACCAGAAGAATCTTGCAGTGTGCAGTATCAGAAGAGATCAAGACTTATTGTGCATTGCAAATAATAAACTAAAAATATCAGCACAGGCAGAAAAACTTAGAAGATATGCAGATAAATATGAAGGAAAAGTACAAAATAAGCAATTTAATGATGACTAAAAATGTTTTATTAGAGAATTGGGAAACAAGGCAAAAGGAATTGGTACACCACCAAAAAAAAAGAAATAGATACTTTTTGGAGAAATATCTTTGAAGATCCTGTGGAACATAACAAAGATGCTGAATAGATTGAAGAATTAAAAGAAAGAATAAGAAGTTCAAATGTACAGGATATGAAATGGGATGAAGTCACGGCCTGAGAAATTGAAAGAAAGTTAAGAAAAGATCCCAGTTGGAAAATCCAGGCCCAGGTGCAGTACCTAA
The DNA here is from genome assembly GCF_019279795.1 of Protopterus annectens. Classification (NCBI taxonomy): domain Eukaryota; kingdom Metazoa; phylum Chordata; order Ceratodontiformes; family Protopteridae; genus Protopterus; species Protopterus annectens. The sequence goes on from NC_056749.1 coordinate 202,022,617, forward strand.
CTTCTGGCTAAAAGTATGAATATCTTTACATGAAGATTTAGCCATGAGTAAGAATTATTTATATGCGCACCACAAACAGATACCAACCTGGTTAACAACAGGAAAAACAATATTCCTTCTTAAGAGTGAACTTACAAGCTATCCTAAAAACTATAGACCAATAACCTGCCTTGCAATGATGTATAAACTTCTTCTTCTTTTTTCGGCTTTTCCCGGTTAGGGGTCGCCACAGCAGATCACCTGTCCGCTCATGATTGGCAGTGGAGTTTTATACAGTGTTGAGTTGCCAGCCCGGCACCCAACCTTCCACAGAAGGCACACACATGCACACACTCACACCTAGGGCCAATTTAGAGTGTCCAATTCACCTACAGCATGTCTTTGGGATATGGGAGGAAACCGGAGCACCCAGAGGAAACCCACGCGACCACAGGGAGGACATGCAGACTCCGCACAGAAGGCACCCCAGCCAAGGATTGAACCGGAAAACCTCTTGCTGTGAGGCGGCAATGCTAACCACTGCACCACCGTGGCTGATGCAATGATGTATAAACTATACACTGGAACTGATGCTGACAGACTTTATAGCTATTTAGAAGAAAATTCAACCATGGCAAGAGAACAAAAGGGTAACAAAAGAAAGTTATATGGAACAAAAGATCATTTGTTGCTAAAAAAAGTCATAATGGAGAATTGTAAAAAGGGGAGAAATATAAGTATGGCATGGCTAGATTACAAACAAGCATTTGACAGCATCCCACATTCATAGATAAAGGAGTTCTTACAGATGTATAAGATACAGCCTACATTGATTACATTACAGTGACCATGAAACAGTGGCAAACCACTTTCCAGTGAAGTCATGATAAAGGACAAATTATTGTTCCAGGGATAAAAATTCAAAGGGGGGGGGTATTTCAGGGTGACTCTTTGCCACCGCTACTCTTTTGTTTTGCCCTTAACCCATTAAGCTGTCTGCTTAACAGATTGCTACAATTTGGCTCTTTGAAAACAACAATGTGTAAATACTTCTCAACTTCATTTTGTGGAGGATTTAAAACTGTATAGTTCATCAGATGAGGAAATTAAAGCACAACTGCAACTGGTCAAAACATTCTCAGATGATATAAGAATGTCATTTGGTCTTGATAAATCTGCAAAAGCAACATTTAAAGCAGGAAATCTGCAGCACCAAGAAAATACGAGTCTGGGATATGGCTGTGTTATAAAGGAACTTGAGCAGGAGGTAGTGTATAAATATTTGGGAACTGATAAAGGCTCATCTATAAAACATGAACAAATGCGAACAAAACTCAGTAAGGAATATTTTAGAAGACTAAAATTAATACTGAAAACAGATCTGACATCTAGGAGCAAAGTCCAAGCTATAAACCAATTTGCTCCTCCTGTCCTAACGTACAGTTTTGGAATGACTGACTGGCTCCAAAAGGTGTTGGATAAGTTGGACAGGAAAACAAGAAAAATGTTTCATGCTTTTCAAATTATTTATAAAAATCAGAGTATACCAAGACTATATATTCCCTTTTCTGAAGGAGGTATAGGCCTCCTCAAAATTGATTACATGTATAGATCTGCAATCGTGAGACTGCATACATATCTGCTGACCTCATAAGACCCAAATAGTGAAAGTTTTAAAACATGAGGAAAATAAGGCTAAGATGACTTTCCTGCTTCATTTAGCAGAAGCATATCTGTGTTAAGCGGGAATGGAAATCAAACATGAAGTAGATATAAATCAGGCAGCAACTGAATGTGCAAAAAACAAAAGAAAGAATATAAGATGAAGGATCAGATAAAAAGGCAGGAAATGTGGTAAAATGTATAAATATAGCTGCAAGTATAGAAAACTCTTGGAACAACCTCATGTCAATCAGAACTGAATGCAGGACTGGTTAAGGAGAAGTGAATTTAAACCAAAAGATGAAAGGTTAATATTGGCAAACCAAGATAGTGGTTATGAACATGTTGGTTTACAAAGTCTATTGGGCATTGTTGTAAAACAGTACCTCCCTGGTCGGTCTGTGCAGAGGTGAGTGTGCCTTGTGTAATTGACATGCCAAATGGCTATGAATCATATGCAAATGATGCATGATTGACTGCCTTGCACATTTGACAGTGACACTTGGCCATGGTACAGAGCACATGGGAAATTTACCCATTTCCTCAACGTAGTGTGATCACAGAGTTGGTATATTTAATTTGCAGGGGGGGCAGGAGGTGCAGGGGGACTTGTCCCCCTGCAAAACCCAAGAAAAAAATAATACTTGGAGTTATAGTGCTGTTCCTTTAACATTCTTTATTTGAACACATCAGGGGGGTGTAGGGTGGTGGCCAGGATTTAGGCGGGACTTGCTACTGCACACCCTGGGAGGTACTGTTTTACAACATTGCTGTCCATTGAACATGTGGGAGAAACAAACTAATGTAGGTTTTGTAAAACAGAATTGGAAAAGTCACATATGTTGTTGCTGGTTGTCATATACTAATGGCAGAAGGACTGCATATTGAAAGACATAATAATGTGACAAGACTATTGCACTGGGGATTGTGCAAACATTATAATACTGAAGTAATTAAAAACACTGGAAACATAAGCCACAAAGCATTATAGAAAATGCTGGTTTATATCACATGAGATCATCCATTACCAAGATTTTAAAAAATAGATGTGACATAACCAGATATAGTAGTCCATGAAAAGAAGACAGAAATAGCATTGATCATTGGAATTGCTACACTCAGTGACTACAGTGTCTTACATACAGAGAAGTACAACATTCTAAAATACCAGGATTTTCAGGCAGAAATGAGGGCAATGTGGAAGAAGGATACCCATACAGTTCTAGTAGTTGTAGGAGCAATGGGTCTTATAAAAAAGAATTTACAATCTTACTTAGACATGTTACTGATACATGTAACTCTGTTTGAATTGCAAAAGGAGTATATTCTGGGTACATTGCAAGTGCTGTGAAGAGCACATCTGGCTAACATCAAAGATTGAAAAAATACTAATTTCATGAACTTTAATCATACTTTGACTTAGAAATGGGGTCCATTCCCGTCATGGTATTAGAAACCCAAAAGACTTGGAAAAATTTTAAAAAAGGGTAAATTATCAGGTACAATCAGGAACTGTTGATTGACATAGGTTATAGTCTCAATGAAAACATTTTTAGAAATCATAATTAAATAAAATAAAATTACAAGACTGTGTTTGAATTAGTCTGTTTTTTAAACAAATATAAAGAATTATATATGGAATTTTCCCATATTAATGCAGTAACATTAGATTTCAAATTAGCACTTAGCAAGTAGTTAGCATACCCTTGCTTGTTTGTAGTTGTGACATGAGTTCAATTGTTTGTTTTAAATGTCGGATATTTTAATTAATTTTTAAAACTTCATGGAGAAGAAGGAGAACATAAATTTGTGTCCTAAAGCTAGCATAATTGTTATACTCTATTTGCATTTTTATTCTGTATTGTCTTTGATGCAGTTGCAATGATAAGCACTATTTTTTAGAATTTTATTATTTTAATATTTGTTCCTGGAAACTGATTTTTACCACTGACATCATTATTTTCAACTGTCTAGATTTTCACAAAAAATTCCAGATTTTTACTTCATATTTTGTCTGCTCCTCATACAGTTTGTGGTTTTCTGGTAAATCAGTAAGTACTGAATTTATTAAATAATGACAGACATTTGAGTTTCAGACTTCATGTCCTTTTGAAGATGCATGGTAAAACAAAACCTTTTATTCTAGCAATTTTCTAAGTTTATAGACAGTATTTAAAATTTTTCCTATTTTTGGGCCTTTGTCCCGCATTATTTTTGTCTTTGTTGAGATTTCTTGTGCTAAGCGGTTGAGAGATATGACTGATAGTAGTACACAGTTTATATATATATATATATATATATATATATATATATATATATATATATATACCAGAATAACTAATTTAACCCCTTACTGTCCAACGTCCTTCTCTCCATCATCCATTGTCAATATTTCTTGGTAACTGAGCCTTCTTAGCTCCAGTTTGCGATATTTTTATTCTTAAAAAAAACAAAAAAAAAAAACAAATATATATCTTTGTTTTGTCTGTATCAATAGTATAAGCTTATTGTACTACCATTGTTGGTACTTACGTATTATCGCAACCAGATTTTTGCAATAATACCGCTTGCTTCCCCGTGTGTGAAGGTAACCAGAAATGTATGCAAAATCACACAGGCAATGTTATGTTTAAAAAAAAAAAAACACTTTGTTGAGGTAGGAACAGTGTAGTATTTGAAAAATGTTTGTTTGCACCTATGCCATTTCTCAATATCATGTCAGTCATACTACGTTTCCAAGTCCTGTTGTGTGCGCACACAACACAGCAGAAGTACGCGAAATGGAGAAATTACTCTGAATCACAATCACAGCGCAACCTCACTGAATGTAAACAGTTTTGAACAAACTACTGTGTTTCTTTGTGGCTTGGCCAAAAGCCGATCCCGAAAAGACATAAAGTGACAGCAAAAATACATTCTCCTTTCAAGCGATGACATTTTGTGGCCAGATGCAGAGCCACATCTGCAGCATATTGCCTTCCCCAGAACTAGCAGCCCAAAAGGGGTGAAAAGCAACTGACAGTTCCCACACCATCCAAAAAGGGGGGAAATGCAACATCTATAGATGTGATTTATTTATCATTAAACACACATTATGGAAGATAACAGTTGAGGGGGGGGCGACACTGCTGTTTCACAACCAACTTCCAGAGCCAGCCAGCCAGTACATACTGCTCGAGTCGTCTCAACTCTGATTTGCAAGACAGTGCAAAAAGACTGGCAGGTTATACTGTAAACTGTCCCAAATCATGTCATTAAGGACAAAGACTTGTTTGTCCATAATGTCAGGAATTATCAGAGATTTGGAAGCTGATTGTGAGAGAATCGCACAAATCTGGTATGTATCACCATTCTTTGACAGCAATGGCGATCAAAAAACGTTCAGTGGGCAGCCTTGCCAAGATGGAACTCGCTGCCAGTAAAGAGCACGAAGAAACAGTATGTTTTGTAGGTTTTTACTTTTTTTTTTTTTTTTTTGTAGTTTTGTTAAAGAAAACATTGTTTTCCATTTCAACCAGATAAACAGACATATTTACTGATTGTGAAGCAAGCCGTATTATCACAAAAATCTGGTTGCGATAATACATAAGTACCCCATTGTTATATGCTTTTAGATACAATGTCAAGGAACTTGGATTTGAACTCCTATTGTAATTGTCATATGCACAAATGTATAATTATGTAATCTTCCTTGAAGCTTTTCTCCCTGGGTTCATAGGTTCATAGGTTCATAGGTAGGTACTAGGCTATTGGCCCTAGGGCCAATATAAGCCTAGCCAAAAAATGTACCCTGGCTTTTGCCACCCAAGAAAATTATTTTCCTGTGCCTCTGTTGAGCAGAGCCACAGAAGTGATCCCTGGGGTGAATTTCCCATTTCCCATCCAATCATCAAGATTTTTCTTGAAGAGTGCTAATGAGGAGCTCTGTTTGACATAGATAGGTAGTCTGTTCCAGAGTATGGGAAGTCTCTGGGACAGGAATCTATCCTTCTAGGGTCTCCGCTGAAAATGGGCTTCTAGCCCAGTCTGATACTACCCAGTTATCAAATGTAAATAAATAAAAAAATATTTTCTGACAGAAAACATAACTTTAATTAAATCTGCAGTACTCAAATAATATACAAAACAGAACCGCTGAGTTAAATTATGCAGTGTTCAGTGTGCCAAATGCAAAATGAGTTTGTTAGTAGTACAGTAGCAAAGGGCAGATGTGCTGCCAAGTGAGAAAACATTAGGCATTAGATTAGAGACGGAAGAAAGAGCAGAAGAAAGAATCCAAATGCGTTTGGGTTGTGTCCGAAAGCAGAGTGAAGTGATTGTGTGAAGTCTGCCAAGCAAAGGCCTTTCACCTAGGAAACTAACTTACATTACTAAATGTGGTCTTATAACATTGTGACCAAAGTCTTCAGGGAAGAAAAGCAGTTTCCCAGCTCAGAAGTTTCAAAAATAGGGTAAAAGTCAGATAAACACAAGCACCTGAAAAGAATTTTACCAACATGTGTTCTAAACTGAAAAATAACGTTATGAGGCCAACGTAAGACTGAAGATTGTGCGTGTGTATACTGATTTTAATAACTTATTGCAAAAATGTACTTATTTTGCTCTTTAGTACTGATGGCTAAGGCATTGCTTTTCTCATACAAATAATTCCCTGTGGTCATTAAGTTGGCCTTGAGTGGCAGTGAATACTGAAATGCTAAGTGCAGTTTTAGATATATGCAGAATAAAAGCTGAGCACAAAAACAAAAGCAAAGCTGAACAGGACAACACATTACTCACAACAGTTGCTCAAATTTACTTTACATGGGCATACTCAGCCCTGTCTTGACAGAGATTGAATTTGCTTAGCTCTTACTTCACAATGAAAGCATTGATGTCTGCGACTGGCAGCTGGTGTGTTTTCGCAATTACAGTGCAGTCTGTGGAGTCTTTCCAAATATGTTGTTAAAGGCACAGCAAAAGGGACTTGCATTAACAGTCTTCTCAGAAATGCATAACAGATGTGTTGCATAGTTGTAAGCATAATTCCTAGGCCGATCTTGTTATCTAGACGAAATGTTTATCTGACATTCGACTAAAACTTGCAGTCAACATGCTCAAACTGCAGGTAGGGGCTGGGGAGGAGGAGAAAGGTTAAACTGCTCAACTAGGCTAAATAAACTAAGCCAAAGTTAATACGTAGGTGTGACCTGAAACCACAAAGAAACTAAGCAGCCAGTAAAAGGTCACACAGAATGCAACTGGGAGCTGAAGAAATTAAATCTAGACTTCAGTTTAGCTGTCATTAGTACCTTAATCATTATATTACTTTGCTTTCAAAGACACACCACCACTGTACTCAGTATGTAACAGTTAAAGTAATAGTAATGTTACATATAGCTGTCAGTGAAAAAATACAAGCAGTTATGCATGAGTATATATATATATATATATATATATATATATCTATATATACACACACACACACACACACACACACACACACCAACATAGTAAATACATCCGTGAACTCCCACATGCATGTGTGGATCCATATAGTACTTTGAATATACATGCCAGAGTGTTTTGCACACATTTCCTAAACTACCTATTGTAGTTCCGCAGACTTTACTTGATATTCATTTTTTGTATTCTTTTTTATTGCTGGTGTTCCTTTGTATTTATCATATGCATGCTTAACTTCCTTTTACTGGTTTTGCTTTTGCTAGGTGCTTCTCAATTCCACTTTCTTTTGTGAGAATAAACAATTTCTTTGCACCACACTGAGTTTCATAATTTCCTCTATATATATTAGCAAATATGGAGGTGAAGCACCTTGCCTTGGTCTACTGTAGGCAAATTGTAATACAGGCTAAAAAAAATGACAAGACTCTGCCACAACCATGATCATGCCTGTTATGAGGCTGGATGACTGAATTTCCAATGTTCACTCAGTTTTTGAAGTTACGACCATTTCCAGCACTGAAAAATAGTGTTACGTATGGCCTATATGTGCCTCTGCACTCATGCTTGAAAAGAAAAAGGCTCTTATAGTCTTCAAAGACGGGTTAAAAATGTCAGTAGTTTTGAAAAAAAAGTTTAAATTAAACCTAGTGTCTGTCATATGTTTATCATCTTATTCTATGGTAACTTTCCTTATTTATGTATTGTATAACTTAGAATGTATTAACATGACAGGAGCCAGGAATTAATTACATAAATGTCCGAAGCATGTTTAAACTACATATAGGCTACTGAATGTTTCATGTAGTTCGGTAAATGTGACTATTCATCTGTATCAAAAAATAAGCAATGGAATTTTCATGCAGAAAAAATAAATTGACTCCTAAAATGTTCTTAGTTGTGGTGTTCTACTATTCAGTTTGTTACCTTAATGCCACACTTCACTGGTGCAGTGCAGCATATGCTGACATAAGTGCTGCAGTGCATTTTGTGGGTCTATATTATAAGCTCAAGGAGTCTTTTCTTCGAACACGGAAAGGTCAACACGTAAACAGCGAAAGCTGTACACTGCAAATGGCCACTTCCACGAATTTTTTCCTAGGGAAAAAATTTGCTTGGCCGTCAAACATAAAACAAACTTTAAAATGCTAATCAAGTGGGAAGCTTCGCCCCCTCACATCCCCGATGTGGAGGGCTGTGCCCAACACACCACCCTAACTAAATATACCAACTCCAAGATTGCTCTATATTGGAGAAAAGGGAAATTCCCGATAACAGCCAAGCAAATTTTTTCAAAGGGAAAAAATTCGCGGAAGTGGCCATTCGTGGTTTCCAGCTTTTGCTATTTCCATGTGGGAGTTTAAGTGTTCGAAGAAAAGACTCTTAGAGGTTATAATACTGACCCACATTTTGTCATTGTCATTCTTTACTTATTTGGATCTTGTTTTAATAAAAAAACCTTGGTAACTTTTTATTAAAACTATAGCTCAAATACATTTTGTGCAGTCCTCAGTGACATCACCTTAAGGATAGATTTATAGACTTTAAAGAATGTGTCCCTGCACATGCAGACGGCTTTGCTACCATTGAAGTCTATGGACAAATCTCACATTTTCACTGTGCTGATGTTAAAGAGGTTAAGTCTTACTGATTATCCTCAGTGGCAAAAAATGGCGAATACAACATTTTCAGCCTTTTCCTTTTGTTTAATTGAAGATGAGGCTGAAAATTTGCGTGAATTTGTTAAAATGATACTCATTGCTGTGTACACCACATATTGTGGTGCAAAATGTAAGAAATAAAACATGACAATACACTTTTATAAGATATGAACTGCATACCTGGCCTGCTGGTGTAGAAGGCGACATTCTATCAGCCTTAGTTTGGGAGCTTGTATTGGTTACTGGAATGGGCCAGGGTAAGCAGGGCTGACTGTCACAGGGCAGCTGTCCTGGGGTTAGGAGTTTAGGAACTGCAGTAACTGTAGCAGTTTTCATAGGATGCATGAAACCTCATCTTGAAAAAAATGTCTTTGAGGAGGTATTAAGATATAGAGCATTGCACTTCGGCACCGTAAAAATCTACTGCCAATGATTAGCAGACCAGAGTTCCGTTGTGGCGATCCCTGACCGGGAAAAGCTGAAAGAAGAACAACAGCAACACTGTAATGTCTCCATAACCATGGAGAGAAGAAAAAAGAAATGGAGGATAAACTGTCTCTTCAGCAGTGGTCACTTTCAATGTCCTAATGTCACAGAAAAGTGCTTGGTATCTCTGCTAGCTCTTGGAAGCTAAGTAAGCATGCTTAAAGATAACCAATTATGTTATATCCCTGCAAGGAAAAAATGATTGACCTCGTGACAAAATGAGGGAAGCTGAAAATAGCATATATGTCAGAACAGAATGGCACATTTGGTGGGATTAAAAACTATTACATGTCACCTGATCAGGAAAGTTATGAATGGAATGAGGAATAGATGCTAATTAAGGCAGTCATGAGAAGTAAAAAGCAACAATGAAATGAAAAAAAAATACAAATACACTATTCTTGTGCTGTACCCTCTATGAGTGGCTTGTGACACCACCATCTGTAAATGTTTGGATCTAGTTTGCTTAACCGACTGTAATGTATGCTTGTGTATGATTATAATGTTTCATTTTTTTTTTCTACTTATTGCTTAAAAATACTGGTCTAGACAGTGTTCTATAACTGATGTGTACTGTTAACAGGGACTACATACAGCCATATACACCTGGGACAGTAAAAATGCATACACTCACATGTTTTATATATATATATATATATATATATATATATATACACACACACACATATATATACACATATATATATATATATATATATATATATATATATATATACACACACACACACACACACACACACACACACACACACACACATATATATATATATATATATATACATATATACATAAAAATGGTAGTGCAATACTGCATATATATTCTGCTCAGCTGTTGCAGTAAACACACTGCAGCTGCATTATCTCACCCTTCCCTTTGCTTCACTTGTCCATGCAGTCTTGAAAGCCACAACTAATTTAATTTCCCCCCACAATATATATTGCAAGCAAGTTAATGGTGCCCTATCTAGTCTTATTTTTTCCTTCACACATACTTCTCTACAAACTTGTACACACTTATTCTCAAACAGACTAATTCATTTTCAAACTCCCCTCTCTCTTTCCTTACATAATACAACTAATAAGCTCTATCCCAACCCCTCTATTATATTTTCTTAACTACTCTATAACCCTAATACTGCTATTTTAATATAGCAGTCCTTCACCCTCCTCATCCATTAACCAATTCATCTCTCCTATAGTCTACATTTTGTATATCCTTTTCTCCTTCTGCTAACTTACCTTACCTGTACCCCTACTATACCTGCTAATGTATACTGCATACTCAGCACGCATGCCTTGTAGTACTATATTTGCTACATGCATTTTCTCTGTATTTGCCATGTGAATGCACTGGCTTATACTTCTAAGTGTGCCTTGAATTGTATTGCAATTGGACTGGCTTAAACTATTATCTGTGCCTTGTATTGCATTTCTCTGTACTACTTATGTTTTATAATGCATTTTGTTGTGTTTTTGCACAATGCATTTTGTTTAACTAATTGTTCTGAATATTATGTACATTCATACTAACTGCCTTTGTGGAGCTTTTCTCCCTGGGCCTCCACTGAAAATGGGCTCTTCTTGGCCCAGTGGACTTTCCCTGGTAAACAAATGCCAATAAATAAATAAATAAATAAATAAATAAATATATATGTATATATAAAAACTTGTATGTTTTTTGTGATCATATATAAACACAAATATGCATGACATACAGGCATTCACAATGCATTTAGTTCAAGTCTGTTATCTAACAGCTCTGTTAAAAATAAGTGCATGTAGAAGCATCTTGCAGTTAGAAAATCTGTGTAAGTGCAACATTTCAACCTTTCTGTGAGTAGAAGGAAATGGTCTAGAAATAAGGGTGTGAGAGAAGGGCAAAAAGTATTTTCAAAATTTTAAGTAAAGTGATATGTTCTATTTAAGCAATAACCCACGCCTGGGAGTGGGTAATGCAGGATTTACCCACGGTTGGTGTGGTTGGTCACGAGGGTGAAGCCCGAGTGGCCAAACAAAGACAACCGTGGGTAAATCCAGCATTACCCACACCCAGAAGTGGTTTTATTATAATGACATTATTTAAGAAAAAAAATACTTACTTTTCTTAAATAATGGCATTGTATAATGCCTCCTTGCTGCCCTTCCGCAGCTGTCCAGTATTCTGTGGCAGTTCTGATGTGCTGCGCATGCGTATGGTTATGCAGTACATCAGAACCGTGTGTGTGGAAGCAATGGAGAAAGGAAGATCTCCGTTACTTTTAAAAACTTGTCTTGCTATGTTAAAAGAGTTTAACATAGTGAGATAGCTTTAAAAAAAAGCAAAGGAGATTTTCCTTTTTCCGTTGCTTTTCTTAAAGCTGTTTCACTATGTTAAATGAGTTTAACATAGCTAGACAGCTTTAAAAAAAGCAACAGAGAAAGGAAGATCTCCGTTGCTTTTTTTTAAGATATCTCACTATGTTAAACTCATTTAACATAGCGAGATAACAGCAACAAAGCCCTTCCATTCTCCATTGCTGTCCAAAAAAAGACTTATACTAATGGAGAAAGTCCGGGCGACCGGACCTTTTTCCATTAGTATAAGTCTTTGATTTACAACGTGCACGCTGACCAATCAGCGTGCACGTTTGGATTATTAACCAACTACTTTGGCACACTCTCATCTCATTTCCACTTTCCTCTATGCTTCACCAATTTACACTAACCTGAAGAAAAATAATCTCTCTAAACTGACTACTACCTACAATAGTATAGCGAGATTTGTTACTGGTAATCAATTCAGAACTCATCACTGCCTGAACCTACAACAACTTCACTGGCTTGAATTAAAAAACATGTTGCTTCTTTCCCAACTTCCCATTATCCAAAGAGCTTTTTATCTGCCTAACAACACTCCTGTACTTTCTAATCTCTTTACCCCTTATTCTAACCTCAATTCACTTCGCTCCTCTAGCAAACTGACTTCTATTCTATCTCCTGTCCTTTTCAAACAAAAGCTTAGAATTTACCTTAGAAATCACTGGCTATGTCCCTGCCTTAACCCAGACTGAAACCATATATTCTACTATTCCACTTCTCCTCCATCTCTTTTACTTCTGTTACCTTCTATTTTATTTCTCCACTACATAACACTTACCACTCTACTATCCTTCTCCTCCAGATTGTAATACCCTGACTGCTGGGAGTTTATATAAGTAACTAATCTACTTACTTCATTGCCTTTGAATGGCTTTTCTCTCTTTTACTTTCTTAAAATGTTAGATAATGCTAAATAAGTTGTGCATCTTTTATTACAAGAATGTTGTGTGCATTTGTTGTGCAAGTGTGAATTTTGTGTGCAATTTTTTAATCCTATATTATAATTCCATATACTCTATATTCCCTCCTTATTTTTTTTTTATGCTGCTCTTTTTTGCATCATATGTAATTGTTTTTATGTCTATGTGGAGCTTTTCTCCCCGGGCCTCTGCTGAAAATGGAAATATATCCAGTTAGACTAGCCCGGTTAACAAATGTAAAATAAAATAAAATAAAAATAAATATTAATGGGGGGTCATTGTATAGTAAATTTTAATGTCTGAGAAGTAACTTAATCAGTAAGATGTATTTTATTGCATTGACAGGGTAATTATTTAAACTTCCCCAGTGACTTTGCATTACAGGCGTTACTTCATATGTGCAAAATACTGAAATTAAATAGGCAGCAATTATTGTAACTATTTGAAAAGAGTAAATATGGTGGATCCAGGGGCCTGTCTGCTACAGTCTAGGGTGGACTTCACTTCCCAGAGCATGCCTCATTACTCAGTCAAGCTAGGTGAACATCACCACACAGGGGCAAGGATTAGGACTGCAACTTACCCAGCAAAATAAAGAACCACTTTGAGCAGCAATGGTGACTATCTGATCCACTCCTTTTCCACCTTGCATCATGTCAGTCTTTTTTTTTCATTAAACAAGAAACATCTTTATTAAAGTATCACTTATGACATAGGCAATCATATATTTAAATAAATGAAAACAAACTATATTGACATATTTTTAGTTGTAAACATTATACATCACTTATAATCTAGCCAGTTACTGTCAGTCAAACATTACATGGCTCATTGAAATCCTGTCTTCTTTTAAATCTCATTCCTCGTCTGCAATGTATTGTTCCCACGATTTCCATTTACTCCCACCCTTTTCTAAAGATCCCATTTCCAGTCATTTTATCTCTGTTACTATATTCACTACTTAGGCTTTGATTTCCATTCCATGGTAATTGCTTTTTTAGCAGCCAGCATAATTAGACTCAGCAAGGCCTTTCTATGTCTAAGCAATTCCAATTCTGTATCATAGTTCAAAAAAATGATTTCCTTAGTCATAACAATTTGCTTACTCAGTACTTCTGATAGAGTAGTCTGCAGGGAATTTTTTAAATCTGCCAACTCATTACACTTCCAGAAAATACTTCCCAATTGCCTCTTTCTTCCCCATCACACAACCAACATTTACTATCTACCTGTGGAAAGATTATTTGGAGTCTAAGTGGGGAATAAAATACCTATGTAAACACTTCCAAACAAATATCCTAAACCTTGTAGATTTTGCTGCAAATTTGGGAGACATACATATATCCCCCATTGTTTCTTTGTGACTTGCTTATCCAGTCTCTCTTCCCAATCCTTTCTAACGTCTTCCGCCTGATTCTTATAGTTGTAAAGCAATATTTTATATGCTCTACTAATTAGTCCTTTTTTAACAGCAGCTTCTGTTCTAGATTCTACTAATAATGCTACCAGTGCTGGTATTTCACTTAAGAGCCACCTATTTTCTTTCACTTTGCCTATACTCTGATATCAATCTTTGATAGAGAAGGGAACCTCTAGCCTGCAGTCCATATAAATTCTTGGCCTCTTCCTATTCTATTACCTTTCCCTCTCTAATTATTTTCTCCCAGTACATTGGTTCTTTTGCCACTTTTCTCTAATAAATTCCAGACCCTTCTTACCTATTGTCTGTAACCCTAATTGCAGTCATTCCTTTCGGCAGAATCTCCTTTCTCCGTTCCTTTGTTGGCTTGGTTCTTAGAATACTTTCTGCTACTTTATGAATATAATATTCTGTATAGTTAATGTTATTCTCCTTAAGGATCTGTATCTAAAATCCCAGTCTCTCCTTGTTTCTTGAGCTTCACCCCTGTTTTATCATCATCTTTTCCACCTTGAATTATAGGTTTCTGCTTGTGCTATGTATAGGAGCCTTAAATGTATAGCTCTGAAATACCCCTTCAAATCGAGTAATCACAGACTGCCTTGTTCTACTGGAAGAATCACTTTATCCTACTTGACTTTGGTGTCTTCCCCTCCCAGATAAAATCATTCAACTCTTTATTAATCCACAACTTCTCCTCTGGTTGATAATAATATGTCTGACCTGTGATAAAACTAAAGGGACTAAAAATATTTTAACTGCTTCTATCTTGTTCTCCATATACACAAAACATAGCTTCCAATTTCTCAGTTTTTGTATTATCTTTTGTTTAGTCAATTCCCACATATCCTTAGCTACCACACCAGAATCCATACTCCTAAGGATTTCATTTCATCATGTCCCCATAAATATGGATACTGCTGAACCAATTTGTTTGTGGGTACATAATTTACAGCTATGGCCTTTGTCTTAGCTTCATTAATTTTGAATCCCAAAAATATTTGAAACTGTCTCAAAATGCTCCACAGCACTGCAATGTCCTTCTCTGTTTTTTTTGACTACCATACCAATTATACCCTTACATTTCTGAGTCCCTTATTTTCTTTGTCAGTGGTTCTATATATAATTCAAATAGCAAAGGGGAAAGAGGACACCCCTGCCTGGTTCCTCTGCTCAAACAGAAATTATCATAGAGGAATCTACCAACTTTAATCTTCACATCCAATCCCTCATATATCCTCCTAATCAACATTATAATTTTATCAGGGAATGAAAATAGTTCCATCGCCCTACTCATAAACTCCCAGCTTACTCTGTCAAATGTTTTTCCTGCATCAAGACCTACCAGTGTGATATTTTATTATATTCTCCTTCCCGCTGGATCATCAATGTTTTGTTAATGTTGTCAAATGTTTGCATCCCCTCCACAAAAACACATTGATCCATATCTATTAATTTTGGCATCACCTTTGCCATTATTTTAGCCATTATAGACATAAACACTTTATAATCATGGTTTACGATTGAAATGGCCTGTATGAAGCTGGATCTGATGGGTCTTTACCCTCTTTAAGTATTACAGCCACCACCAATTTCTTCAAGGACGTTGGTACTTTTCCTCCTCTTAAAATACTGTTAAACAAATCCTTCTAGATCTTTTATCAGTTTTTTTCCCTCCTAGCTTCCAAACTTCCACAGGAATACCATCTATTCCTTGAGACGTTCACATGGATTGGTTATATATCACCATTTTATTTCATTTCCTCCTATCCTGTTAGTAATTAAGCCTCATCTACCTCTAACATTGGCATGTTTAATTCTTCCATAAGGATTTCAGTTTGTACCTTTTCTTGATTTCCATATTTCTCTGCTTTATACAGATTTTCATAACATTTTTGAAATATTTCTAGTACCTCTCCAGTATCTCTTGTTATCTTCCTTGTTATAGGCTCCCTAAGCTTGGCAGCAACCCTTTGTACTTTATGTTGCTGAGTTGTTATACTAAAAGTTCTTGTGTTCTGGAGTTATTATAAAAAAACAGTTGCTTAACAGAAGTTTTTTTCTAAACTCATGTATATTAACAAGGTAATCCCTTATTTTCTGTTTAACATTCTGAAATTGCTCATCTTCTAAGATTCCCTCTGTTCTGCAGTAATTTAACTATTTGTCAGTCCCTCTAAATAATTTTGTTACTTCTTAACTACATCCTTCTTTCTTTCATTTCCACCCTATTTTTAAACCCCACTTAAACTTTATCCCACTCCCCAGCTATATTTTCAGAAGAAATGTCTATCTTTTCTAATAGCTCCTGAATAATTTCCACAACCCATTCCGTAAGTTCCTATCTTTTCAACAGATAGGTGGAGAAGTGCCAGTGTCTCATTTTTATTTCATTACCCTGCATTTTTATTTTAGTTATCATTGGTGCATGATCTGAAATAGTTATTGGATGCAGATCAAAACTTTCAAATAAATGCACATGTTCCTGTGAAATATATGTTCTGTCTAGTCTAGACCAGTTTTTGTATCTTGGAGAATAATATGGAAATTCCCTCCAAAATCCTATTGTTGAATTCATATCTTACATGCCAAATATTTTCATAACTTTTTTTGAAAATCTAGCCTCCTTTGCTATATTTTCCCTTCTGGGTCCCCAGATACATCTTCACTGCTACAAAACAAATTTCAGTCCCCATCTATAAGTAATATTCCCTGCTGAAATGAGATTATTTTTCCCAGAATTTTTTTAAGCTCCATTATTGTCGTTTTAGGTGGAATATAAATACATGCCAGGGTATCCTCCTTCCTTGCGAGTAGCCCCTTAGTAATCTACCATTATTATCTTTTTTATCCTTTTCTATCACTATTGGAGCTCTTCTTGCAATTAACATAAGTACTCTTCTTTGCCTTTGTCTCAGGTATTCTGTTGAATAACCATCCTGAAAACCTCTCTTTATCAAATTCACATGCTCATTTCTTTCCAAATGTGTTTCCTGTAGCATAACTATTTTGACTCTACATTTTTAATATAGTTCACTATTATTCCTGTTTTGTATATATCTGTGAGAACATTTACATTTAAAAATGATATCATTATGTTAAAAAGATATTCCCACCATTTATGTATTTAGTTCCACATGCATACACTAATGTTTGGCAGGTTGATCTTTTATACATTTTTTTTCTTGTAATATCCATTTGAGCATATGTCACATATTGAAAGCTCTCAAAAAAACAAATAAATAAACACCCCACAATACACCCATAAAACCTATTAACTTAATACTAACACACAAAACTACGTTCATCTTCAAGTACTGAAGTTTTACCCTCCTAATAAGAACAATTGTACCAGACTGACTGCCACACTCAGATGTGGGTTAACCTAAAAGGAAGGTTATGCATGCTAAGATGCATGGTATAGCCTGGGCTTCTTCTATGTTTGGTTATACTTTTAAAAATATTATCTTTTAGCCATTGAAAGAAAGCCACTGATTGAAAAAAAGTATTCTGTTTTTATTACTCTTTATCAAATTGTTACCATGGAGACATGGGAACCAAATACAGAGTTGCTTCAACAGGCACTCATTTATTTGTTAGACAATGTTCTTTTTTATTTATTTGCTTTCTCTTAAAACTTGTTTCTAGATCAAGCCAAGGGCCTTATTCCAATCATTCCCATATGAAAGAGTGAAAAAAAAAGCACAGATGATATGTACTGATAGAAACTCCTTGTCTTCTGAATTAGTGTTCTCAAACAATCTGGAAATATAATCGGTGATAATTATAATTCTTGGCACTTTAACTTTTCAGAGTTCTGCATTGTCTTAATTTTTGCCTGAATTATTTTATATATTTTCTGACTGAATTATTTTATATATTTGCTGGCATTGTTTTTTTGTTCCTGATCTCTTCTGAAACTGGTTACCCCCCCCTATTTCTGTGGTGGTGTTAAAGTTTATAAAACTGGTCTAACAGTTTTTTGTTGTCTGATTGCTTCAAGGCTTCCTGACTTAAGATAGCCCCTGTTTGTAAATTCCTGCATACACTGTTAGAAACTCCTTGTGTTCAGACTTAAGAGTGCTTTCAAACAAACTGGAAATATAATCAGTGATAAGTATAATTCTTGGCACTTTAACGTTTTAGAGTTCTGCATTGTCTTAATGTTTGTGGTTGCCCGCCCCTACTGTAAATTTGATCTGGGACACTCCTCCCAGTCTAGTGTTCATTCTACCTATTACAGAGAGAACATTTGAGAAGACCAACTCACTTAAGTTCTTAACCTTGAATTATCTTCTGCTCTTCCTTCCTACCCTTGCACTTTACTAAAAAAAAAATCTCCTTGTCTTCTGACTGAGTGCTGAGTGTGCTTCTTGGCTAAGAAGTATATTTTTGGCACTTCTTAACTGTTCAGAGTTGAATAAAGCAACAACTGAATTTAGTTCAAATACATTTCAAATAAATTGCATTTATTTAAACTGTATTTGCTTTATTTTTAGTGCTGTTTTAGCTGCTTTCTGAAAAAATATCTAAGCTTGTTTTCTGCCTTTCCTGTAACTAGTCTAGTCCAGATACAGATTTGCTGTATCCAGGACCATTGGTAAGCTTCTGAGCCCCCCAAACCTTTCTGTGTTGGAGGGAATCCTTCTAGCTTATCAGTGGAAGTGGTAAGCACTAGGTAGCCTATCTACCACAAGAGGAGTGGCTTTTGGCTCATACATTGTAGTTTATTGGCTGTTTGGGCAGTTTTTCCATCTCTTTCTACTCAGTTTATTGACCATTTGGGCAGTTTTTCCATCTCTTTCATCTTTCTGGTTTAAAAGCCCACATTTGCACTTGTTTCCTGCCTTTTCTATAATTAGTATAATCTAGGTACAGATTTGCTGCATTCAGGACTGTTTATAAGCTTCTGAGCCCCCCAAGCCTTTCTGTGTTGGAGGGAAGCCTTCTAGCTTATCAGTGGGATTGGTAAGCACTAGGTAGCCTATCTACCACAGGAGGAGTGGTTTCTGACCCAGAAACAGTAGCTTATTGGCTGTTTGGGCAGTTTTTTCCATCTCTTTCAACTTTCTGGATTAAAAATCCACATCTGCACTTGTTTCCCACCTTTCCTGTAACTAATCTAGTCCAGATACAGATTTGCTGTATCCGGGATAATTTGTAACCTTCTGAGTGGTGCCAAAGTCTGCTCTTCAAATTTTCCCTTAGATCTGCTAGTTTTCTCCTCTCCTGTACTTTTACTAGCTTATTAGTTTAGCACTTTTCCAGACTTCTTGTAGCAATTATTGCAGCACACAAAAGTGCTACCAGCACTAAACTTTCTACAAGGAAACAGCTCCAGTATTTATTAATGCCCACCCCTCTAGGCATGTCTAAAGGTCAGTTCCCTCTGCTTTCTCCTATTAACCTGGTGAACTTGGGCATCCTGAGGCAATGTAGCAACTGCCTCATGTACACTGACAACTCTCTTCTCTTACCTCCCAACACTCAGACTTGTGACAGATGCACTTATATATATAAATTGGAAGCCAAGCACTCTCCAGCCAAGACTGGAATAGCTGGTCAAGAGGAGAAGGTCAACTTGCACCACACCAAATGGGATACATAGCTCTCCACAACACACACCAGCACTGCCTTCACATAAAAACACAAACCATGCACCCACCTTCGTGGAGGCTCTCAATAAAAATCTACACAAACAGCAGAGACCTCCAAGCAGAAACACACCCGACCACCACAACACAACACTAATGACGAGACACATAACTCTGCTAAACAGTGTGCCACTCAAAGCCCCAAAGGCAAAACAGCATGCCCAACACACTAGTCATAGGTGACTCGATAGTGAGGCACACTGATGTCCCACTCACTAGGTGGAATAAGGAGAAAGTTACAGTCAGCTGCCTGTTAGGTGCCAGGGTCGGTCGGGAAGGCCGCGTGGAAGGTGGCTCCCCTCCCCGGAGGGGAGTGTTACAGCCCGTGGCATCAGCCCTCGCCGTGCCCTGGGGTCGTGGGAGATGACCGCTGCCGCACCCTCCCCCGCCCTCGTGGTGCACACACTCAGGTCCCTCAACAACAGGTACAAATATGACTCTGTCATTGTGCATGTGGATGTGCATGACCTGAGACGTACATTCCTGGACTACATGAAAAGAGACATGGAGGAGCTCTTGGATTATATAGCCCAGGCAGGTATGACCCTAGCCGTGAGCAGCATCCTACTATCACCCAGAATGATACCACAGTACAAGCAGAAAATGATTGATTTCAACAATTGGCTAAGTTTCTGGTGTCATTCTAAGGGGATCCAGTATCTGTCTGCTTGGGATGACATGACTGACAGACCTCAATGCTTTGTCAAAGATGGCGTGCATCTGTCACCCCTGGGCTTCCAGATACTGGCCAAGGCTCTTGCCACCCCTATAGTGTCTTTTTCAGGCAGTGTTCCAAAGACCAAATTACCACCATAACAGCTACAAACAAATGCCATTTGAGAGTCATGCTGCTCAATGCTAGAAGTCTAAATCTCAAAATGCACTCACTCAAAGCACTCATTAAAATGGAGAACATTGACATTTGTGCTGTAACAGAGACCTGGTTCAAGGTAGCAGAAAGCACCCCTGCACTACCAGGCTATAACTCATTCCACACCTTTCCGCCCCAGAACTTGGAGTGAAGCTCCAAAGGTGGTGGTGTTTCCATGTTCATAAAGGATGTGCACACCTCCAGACTGGTAGCCCAACATAACGCATCTAAGATACTTCAGGTGCAGCTAACACTGGGTAAGACAGCGATTCAGGTCTGCTATAGGTCCTCAACCGTGTCCCAAGACTCACACTCCACGTTCCTAAGCACCCTGGGGAATATTAGAGTCCAATCTAACACTCTCATAGTGGGCAACTTCAACTACCCCTCCATTAATTGGGAAAACTATTCATGTACCAATACACTTGCCCAATGCTTTCTGGAATTCATTAATTCCAATGCTCTGGACTAGCTCATTCTTACCCCCACTAGAGGTAGCAACATCTTTGACATGGTCATTACTAACATGGGCGACCGTTGCTCTATACTAATAGTCAACTCTTCCCTGGTTACATCCAACCACAAACTAATCACCTTGGAAATCCACCCCCCCCTCACAAAGGTAACCACCATGAAAAACTTCTCCAAAGCTAACTTTGGGCTCCTAAAAACAGAGGTGGCTAACTTCACGGCACCACGCAAATGGAGAATAGTTGCATGACCGCCAAATCATACACCAATGCACTGTATGAACATGTATACAAATGCATGGATCTCGCCATACCCAATAAAACTAAGATGCTCTCCTCAAAAAAAAGGAAGCCAATCTGGTGGTCCCCTGCCATAAACAAACTCTACAACAGAAGGAGGAAACTGATGCGGAATCAGGCGAAGTCCCAAGACTGGAAAAACTCCCTTATCAGCCTGAACAAAAGGTTGAGATCCCTCATCAAATCCTCTAAAGCTAGCTATGAAAACAGAATTGCAGCAGATAGTTAATTCAACCACAAGGCCTTCTATAGTTATGTAAAGAATCTCCCTGACAATACCCAGATTTGCTCTGAGCTACTGCACAATGGTACCTCCTATACTGAGCCAACAGATATTGCCAATACACTAGCTGACAGATTCAGTGCTAACTTTACCCCTCTCTCCCCCCAAAGGACCAATCACAATACCAGTAGATTCCCAGGCACCCAGTATTACTGCTGCACAGGTTAACGCAACACTGTCCAAGGCCAACAAGAATACAGCCTCTATGAGACCTGACAATATCCCTGGCTGTGTTCTACATGAACTACAGAGTGAACTGGCACCTCACCTGTGTGCTCTGTTCAATCTCAGCCTCACCTCAGGCTTTGTCCCTACCAAATGGTGCACTGGTACAGTCATCCCTCTCCACAAATGAGGAGTGACTACAGACCCCAGGAATTATCTCCCAATTAGTCTGATATTCAAAGCTGTGGAATGCATCATCATAGACCTAATAAACAAGGATATAGGGAATCTCCAAACTCTGGATACTACACAGTTTGGTTTTGTGAAGGGTAGATCATGCCTACTCAACTTGGTCGACTTCTTTGAGTCAGTCACCAGAGCTGTGGATGAAGGCAAACTGGTTCATACAGCCTACCTTGATCTGGCCAAGGCCTTTGATACCATTCCCCACTCAGGAATCATACAAAAACTCACTAAGCTAGGCATCAACCCCTATATCACTAGGTGGTTTGCAAACTGGCTCACAGATAGAACTCACAGTGTGAAAGTAGCTGACTCCAAGTCAGACTGCCGACCAGTCACTAGTGGAGTCCCATAGGGTTTGGTCCTGGGTCCTCTCCTGTTTGGTGTCTACTTCTCTGAAGTCCAGGCCAACACGAAGGGACTCTGTCAGACAAAGTTCACACATGATTGCAAGTTGGGAGCTATTATTAACTCCCCAAGTGATGTTGACATCCTACAGAAAGGCCTCAATGACACCAACGACTGGTGTCAGAACCATGGTCTTAAGCTGAATGCCAAAAAATGTGTCGTCATCCCCCTTGGCAAAAACCCAGTTCCCTTGAATTACCACATTGATGGTAGACCACTGAACACAGAAGGCGTTATAAGAGATTTGGGAACACAGGTTGACAGCAACCTCTCTTTTGACCACCACATTGCCACTGTGGTCAGAAAGTCCTTCTATGTGGCACATCTCATTACTAAGGGTTTTGCATCCAGGAAGAAAGAGATTATTGTCTTCCCTCTACTCTTCCATCATTAGGCCAGTCATTGAGTACAATGCCCCATTTGGAATGTACCTCACTAGATGCCTGCAACAACTGGAGGGGCCGGAAAAGTACCTCACAAAGAGGATTCAAGGCCTTAAACACTTGTCCTATATGAACAGAATAAAAAAACTCCAACTATTCTCTGTCTCATATCACCTACTTAGAGACGATCTCTGACTGACTTACAAAGCCATGTCTGACCCAGCTCTGTTAGAAATGCTACATCTAAAGAAATCCCAATCCCTCTGCACCACATGCTCCAGAGATCTCAACCTCATTACCACAATCAACTGAACATGCTAAAGAGACAGGTTCATAACCCAGAGCTTGCCCCTGCTATGGAATAGACTTCCCATACATGTCAAGCAGAGCACCTCACTGGCCCTCTTCAAGAGAAATCTTGATGAGTGGATGGGAAATAGAAAATTCACCCCAGGGATCACTCCAGTGGCTCTACTCAGCTGAGGCACTAGGATCTAAGGTCGGGTGGCATGATGCCAGGATAACCTATGAGCTAGGCTTGTAAAGGCCCCAGGGCCATTAGCCTAGTACACACCTATGAACCTATGAACCTATGACTCAATTTGTTCTTGTATCCTGCTCTTTGAAACAGTCTTTTTGTCTTTTTTATGTTGCAGTGTCTACATTTCTTAAAACTGAATAAGGAGAAAGAAAGATGAAGGAAAAAAGGGGCACCTGTTTAATTTAATATCCCCATTACATTCAAAAATAATGGGGAAACTTTACTTTATAGCATGCAGATTATATCATGCATTTTAAAGACAATACTATTAAGAACAACATTTTGTTTTACTTACAGTTCACTCTTTCCTTCCTCTTCCCCACCTCCTAAATGAAATAAGGCACATGCTTTAGAGTCCCCAGCAAGTTTAACAAAGTACAAAAGTCCAATATTTCCATGTTTTCTTGTTCTGTCATGTTTCACAAATAATTAATGCTTTATAATTCCACATTTATTTGTCAATTTCTGAGTTGCTAGTTTTATTCCTGTTGATTTCCATATCCAAATTCCAATCTCTGCTTCATTTCTAATGTACTCCTGGTTCTTCTAGTCAATTCTTGTGCTTTATTTCTGTTTCTCAAGCATTTTCTGTTGAAACATGGGACAATGTTTCACTGGCACAGCCTCTCTGTGATATTTATTACCAGAAGAACAAGAAAGTCAAAGTCAAAGTCAAAGTAAAGTTTATTGTCATTCAGAAATCACACAAGTGCAAAAACTGAATGAAATTCTGTATCTCCATACTCAATGTGCAGACAACATATAGACTATTTTCACAGAGCTTTACACATGTAACGCCTTGCTATTACATAACAGACATGCAGGTAGACAGACTAATATTGCACATAATTAGAATACATTTTAACACTTTTCAAACTGAATACTTACATGTATGATACTTAAGTATTGCACAGGTACTTGGTTTAGACTTTGCATTGATCATTGCACAGAAAGAGACATTTGAGCATTACACTGTGAGCATTAGAGTATTGCACTATGGTTAGTTTATGAATTTGCATGTATTGCACTGAAAGAAGATATATTTTACTGCATTGCTACTGCCCTAGATGGCCTATAAGTTACAGTCATGGTGAATATTGCACTAAGTATTAGGTGAGACTGGTAACCAGGTTCTTGCACAATTTGAGACAGTTTCTACTGACCCAGTTGGGCATCATGGGGTGTAGTGGTTATTAGAGTTCAGCAGCCTGATGACATCAGGGAAGAAGCTGTTTCTGAATCTCATAGTTCTGCAACGTATGCTTTGGATGTGCTTTTCAGATGATAGATGCAGGAATGAGTGCAGTCTCTAATTATTCTTCTGGCCCTGCAGAGACATCTGGGTAAGTACAAGTCATGGATAGGTGGTAAGGTGGTCTTAATGATCCTCTCAGCTGTCTTCACCACTCTCTGGAGGGATTTGCACTCAGAGGTAGAGCAGCTTCCATACCATACTACAAGGTTGTTCATCAGGATGCTTTCTATCATACCTCTGTAGAAGGTAGTGACAACTGTTGATGGGAGATTCGGTCTCCTCAGCCTCTTAAAAAGTTCAATCTTTGGTGTGCTTTCTTGACTATGGCAATTGTATTTGTGTTCCAAGACAAGTCCTCAACGATGTGCACTCCCAGAAACTTTGTGCTTCTCACTCTTTCAACTGTTTCCCCATTGATGGTGAGGGGAGAATGTACCTTGTGATTTTTCCTGTAGTCCACAATTATCTCTTTTGTCTTGTTGCTCAATCTATATATATATATATATATATATATATATATATATAAATAATCTCAATATGGAAGCACAATCGCCTTCTGTTTCATAACTTTGTTGAACAAACATTTGTATTTCCTCTTTAGCATGCTCAGTGTCCAGAAAAATGATTTTGTCCCTCCAGTAAAGAATATCCTGAAAATAGCTGGGTACAGCAGCTTGAATGTCACACCTACTTCTTGATGTTCCCTAATTAGTGGAATAAATTTACTCCTATTCTGCCTGGTGGATAGTGAGTAATCATTTTCCACAAATACTCTACTGTATCCCACTTTTAGCACTTTGTCTTTATGCCCCAGTTTTGTCAGAATCAACTCCTTCTGCTGGCAATATTGCATGTTTACTATTAAAGGTCTAGGTTGCTTTCTCATAGCCAGGGTTGGTGTAAATACATGATAGCTCTTTCAATTAACAGCTCCTACTATGGAATACCAATCCAGTTGCTTATTGGTGCTTTCATAAAATTAATAAAGGCTGTTCTTCTCTCTGGTAGAGCAGAAAATCTCAGGTTTTCCCTGGGTGTTCTGTCCTCTAATTCTATTATTTTTTTGAAACATCTATTCTTGAACAGTTTCATATTCAGCCAGCCTTTTCTTCATCTCAACCTCAGATTTTTTGCAGTTTTACCACCTCATACTCCAGCAGTGTTTCATTTATTTTTATCAGCGCCCAGTACATTTGACTTATTTTTTTCCTCTAGGTTATTGGAAGTCATATCTTGCACCAAAGCTGGAGCTTGCACTGCTTTTTTGTTGAACAGTTGCAAAATTCTTCCCAGTCAGTGTTTTTCTTCATCTTTTTGGAATGATTTTCTTTTAGGTTCTGTGAATTTCTTTTTTTGCTGGCATCCAGGCAGTGCAGTTACTGTCATTTACCCCAAAATGTGATTTTTACTGTTTCTGTCTTCTGAGTTTCTGTTTTCACACTGGGAGAGTTGAAATTAAGCTGTTATTCAATGTGCAGCCATCTTGGAAGTCGTCCATCATGTCAGTCCTTGGGTGTCAAACCCATAGGTTCATAAGTAATTACTAGATGAGCCGCCTTTGTGGGCCATTTTAAGGCTAGCCAATTTCCCTTTTTGTGCTCAAAATAACTTATAGCATTTTGTTATAGATTAGCCTTACCAATCCTATAGTTGATGATTATACATCACCCCTAAAGAGAATAACTGAGGCTTTACTAGAAAAGCTCACCCAGACTCTGCCACAACTTACTGTGAGGGAATGGTTAGTTTGTTCTTCTTTCTTTCTTGTAGTCTGTATGTTTTTATTGCCTTCTTATGTTTTGTGTACTGCATCTAATTTTCTTTACACTGTGTTTTACTTGAGTTCTCTTTTAAGTGCACATTTAAACTAGGAAAGAGACCACAGCTCTGTCTCGTGAATTACACAGAAATTACGTTTTTCCTCATCCTCCCACCCTGGTGCTCTTGTGTTTTTAACCTTAACTGTCTTTCTAGTTGCCTGCCCCTTATATTAATTTGGCCACATATCTCCTTCCCTCTCCTCTTTCATTTGGCTATTGTGTGCATCCATGAAAATTATTATTTTGTGAAATCACTCCCTTTTAACTACTTAAATTTATTGGCCATCCCACTGTATTCCATAGAACCAGAATACAAAGTGACCAGCCCTTCCAATATATCTTGCTCTTTTAAAATTAGCAGCTCTCCACTTAGATAGCTAAAGCTTAAGTTACCTACTCTTTCATACCTAACTGCTTAGTGCACACTGCTGCTCTTAAGATATTAACCAATCTTAACTTTAAAATCTGCAAAATCTACTCCAAAATCACCAATCACTGCAGATCTCACATTCTGCCTGTCAGTAGTCATCTTGGGATTAGTCCTTCTGGTTTGCTCCTGGTGAGAGAAGGAGCATAGGAACATTATTTCCTAGGGATTTCTAATCACCAGAAAGCCTAATAACTACTTCATGGGTGCCAGTTTGGAATTTGTGCTTATACTTTGCTCCTGGTGAGAGAAGAAGCAGAGTACATAGATTCCTGACTCTTTCTGGTTGGGAAGTGACTGTCTGTGCTTGACCTGCCTGATTGGTCTGGTTGCTATTCAATGCATCTACTAGGAAAAAGGCTACAACAAGCCTACAGACCCTTACATCATCTGGGACAAGACTGTGGCTCACCAAACAGGCTGTGGCCTGCTTCTCATCTTGGGATTGGTGCTACCTTTTTGCTTCTGGTGAGAGAAGAAGTGAAGGAGCATTGTATCCCAGCAGAGTGAAGCTGTGGTGAGACCAACACTAGTAGTAGTCAGGCAGTACCCATTCAGGTGACTCCCCTCTTTTCATCATTCTTGACAAGCTAATTCTTTCTTTTCAGTAAGCACTGCTTGATTTGCTTCTAATGTTTGAATATCTGCCTAAATACTTTGTGACAGGTCCCTACTCTGGGCCAGCAATCAAGGAGACTCAGTCCTCACCACTGACAATGGTGAGGGACGGTCACTAACAGCAAAGATGGATACACACAGTATTTCCAGATGCAGCTCTCTGCACCAAGCACAATTTCCCTTAAGAGCACACAAGGAACATGCTCCAGATCTGGGGCTGGATGCTCCTTCTCTCTCCAGACCCACACAAAACCCTATATTGAACACTTTGGAGCACTGTGTCCCTAATCCCAGTAGCTGACACACATACTTGAATATTTGAGTTTCACACGCACACATACATACCTGGGAAAAAACTAGTGCAGATTTACTAGTTGTGCCCCCTTCTGGCCAGAGTCTGAGGTAACCATGTTGCCACCAGTCAGCTACACTAAGGCTCTTACAAAGGGTACCCAATTATACTGAGTAAAATTAATACTAATACAACTGGTAGAGTGTAACCATAGCAGCAAGGCTTTCAGGAGCAGACAATGTCACTAAAATAAGCATAAGTACTCTCAAGATGTTAGAAGTATTCTCTAATGGACCAGCCACAATGAAAGGTATTAAAATATTTAATAATAAAATAGAAAGCATGAGACTACCGAATACAATAAACAACAGAGTTTCAATCACAGAGATAAAAAATAATACAGTTGGATAGTTTTACACAGTTGCAGAAAAACAATACTAAACTATTCTCACTAAATGTCCCTGACTACTAAAGAATTACTGTTCCCTGGTTACTTACTAAAGCAAAGCAAGCTGATGTGTGCTGAGTGTCTTACCACAGCAAAAGCCAGATGCTGTTTCTCTCTGTCTGTGTGGATGTGTGAGATACATAACCTATCAGAAATCTTTCCTGTCAGGTTCTAAAGTGCTGCTGCAAGAGTTTGGAAGAAACCAGATGCGTGTTAGAGGATGATATCACCTCTGGTCACCTGACTCTAGTGCTATACACACACACAGCTTTGCTAAGATCTGTGGCAGCATCTGAAAGCTATAACACAATTTCAAACTTTCCACCCCCCCAGGATTCTCTGATAAACATACACATTGATCAGTTGCAACAATTTGTTGTGCCTTTTGGCTTTTCCCGGTTAGGGGTCACCACAGCGGAACTCCGGTCTGCTAATGATTGGCAGTAGATTTTTACGTGCCGAGTTGCCGGCCCTGACGCACAACCTTCAATGAAGGTACGCCCATTCATGCATGTCTCCACACAGAAGATGCTCTAGCTGAGAATCGAACAGGACAATGTCTTACTGTGAGGCGACAATGCTACTGCAGCACCACCACAACCTAATATACATGCATACATTCTTTCTGTCCAGCAGGACCTTCTATTGATGCATTTTTGACAAAAGTAACTTTAGAAATATATTTTTAACTCAAACATCTGTACAAATCAGTGGGTAGGATTCATCTGGTCCCATGGATGCTGTATTCTGGCTTTAGAGTGCATTTTGTACCTGTGTGGCCGTTATTACTGGAATTTGGCAATCTTCTGGTATTGAGATGGGCCATTTAGGGGTGAAGTTGGCACTGAATCGATCTGCCAGGATATTGGCAATATCCTTGGATCAGTATATTTAATGCCATTCTGTTTTAGCTCAGAGCAGATCTGAGCATTGCCATTTAGATTCTTGACATAGTTATAGAATGCTTTGTGGTTGTCTTTGGAATCTTTGGCAATTTTATTTTCATAACTAGCTTTGGAGGATTTTATGAGGCATCTCAGTTTCTTACTGAGGCTAGTAAGGAGTTTTTGCATCCTGGGATTTTCTTCTTTTCTGCAAAAGTTTCTTCCTTTTGTTGTAAAGTTTGTTTATGGCAGGGGACCACCAGATTGGCTTCCTTTTTTTGGATGACAGCATTTTGGTTCTATTTGGGATGGCACGATTCATGCATGAGTGGATGTGCTCGTACAGTGCCTTAGTGTAGGATTCAGCAGTTGAACTTTCAGTTCCCGTCTGCATGGGTGTTTTGCCACTTCTGACTTGAGTAGCATGAAGTTGGCTTTGGAGAAGTTTTTTATGGTGGTTTCTTTACTGGGGGTGGGGGTGGGATGTGGATGTTAAGGGTGATTAGCTTATGGTCAGACCTGACTAACGAGGGGGTGACCATAGGTATGGAGCATTGATTTCCCATGTTGGTAATGACCAGGTCTAGGATATTGGAGCCCCTGGTGGGACTATGGATTAGTTGATCCAGGGCGTTGGAATTTATGAATTCCAAGAACCGTTGCAAAGGTGTTGGGACATGAGTAGTTTTCCCAGTTAATGGCAGGGTAGTTAAAATCACCCAGTATTAGGGTGTTTGGTTCTATCTTAATATTTTCCAGTATGTTTAGAAAGGTGTAGTGAGAATCTTGGGGTATGGTGGGGATCTGTAGCAAGCTACAATTTGGATTGCAGTCTTACCTAGTGTTAGTTGCACTTGGAGAATTTCAGACACATTGTGTTGGCCAACTAGCCTGGTGGTGTGAATATCCTTGGTGAATATTGACACTCCTCCACCTTTAGTGTTTCGGTCTGGTTTGGTGGCCGAAAAGTGTGGTAAGAGTTGTAGCCTGGTATTGCAGGGGTGCTCTCTGGAGCCTTGAACCAGGTCTCAGTTACTGCACAGATATCGATGTTCTCCATTTTTAGGAGTGCCTCGAGAGAGTGCATTTTGAGGTTTAGACTTCTAGCATTGAGTAGCATTACCTTCAGATTTTGCATGCTTGTACCTGTTACGGTGGTGGTTTTGTCCTTTGAAGTTTGCCTAAAAAAGGCACTATAGGGGTGGCAAGAGCCTTAGCCAGTAACCTGAATCCCAGGGCCGACAGGTGCAGACCATCTCTGGCAAAGCATCGTGGTCTGTCAATCATGTCATCCCAGGCAGACAGATACTGGATCCCCTTTGAATGACACCATAAGCTTAGCCAATTGTTGAAGTCAATCATTTTATCCTTATATTGTGGTATCATTCTGGGTGAAGGCAGGATGCTACTCAGGGCTAGGGTCATACCTGCCTGGGCCACATGATCCGAGAGCTCTTCCATGTCTCTTTTCATGTAGTCCAGGGAGGTACGTCTCAAGTCATTCACTCCAACATGGACAATGACAGAGTCATATTTGTACTTGTTGTGGAGTGACTTGAGTGCATGCGTTATGTGGCGGATCCTGGCACCCGACAGGCAGCTGACTGTAATTTTCTCCTTATTCAACCTGGTGAGAGGGACATCAGTGTGCCGGACTATAGAGTCACCTATGACTAAAGTGTTAGGTACATTGTCTTGCCTTAGGGGCTGTTGCTGGGTGGCACACTGGTGTTGTGAACTATGTGACACATTGGTTGTGATTGGTGTTTGCTTTGCGTTTCAGCTTCAGAGGTCTTTGTTGCTTGGGCAGGTTACAGTTAAGGGCCTCTGCATATGTGGATTTAGTGTTGCTATATGTGGGTGTTGGTGGTGCGGGTTTAGAAGGGCTATGTGTTGCTTGAGGTGTAGTGTGGGTGTTAACCTTCTCCTCTTGACTGTTTAGCACAATCTTGGGTGGAGAGAGCTTTGCTTCCATTTTGGCTATGTAAGTGCATCTCTCACAGGTTGTAGTGTTGGGTGGTAGGAGGAGAGGGTTGTCTGTGTACATGAGGCAATTGCTGCATTGCCCCAGTATGCCCAGATTCACCAGGTGGACAGGAGAAATCACCGGAAGCTGACCCTTGGACATGCCTGGTTTGGGGCTTTTTTTCTTTGTAACATATAGGAGCTGTTTTCTTAGCAAGGTACTTTGCAATTATAGGCTGTTTAGTGCCTACTATTAATTTCTCCTTGTTAACAAGGAGAGTTCAATGTTTGTATGAGTTTAAGGCTTCCTAGTGCTTTCCAGCAGGTATTAGAGAAAGTGCTAGTCACAGGGATGCTTAAAGGTAAGATTGAAAATAATGCACTCTGCAGTCTGCACTGGAGAAGTTAGATGTGAAAGTAGGTAACTTGAGTTTTACTTGATTAAAAAGTTAAGGTTTAGTGAGAGTTACTATTTTTAAAACAGCAAGATGGATTGAAAGGGTGGTCTTTTTTCCTGTTTAAAAGTTAAAAGGTTTAGTGAAAAGTTACTAAAATTTTAAAGACACTTAGGTGAGGTGCCAGTTCATATTGTAGTTCATGTAGTACACAGCCTGGGATTCATCTGGTCCCATGGATGCTGTATTCTGGCTTTGAGAGTGCTTTTGTCCTGTCCATTACTGGAATTTCAATCTTCGGTATTTGAGTTCTGCACACACATACATACCTGGGAAAAACTAGTGCAGATTTACTAGTTGTGCCCCCTTCTGGCCAGAGTCTGAGGTAACCATGTTGCCACCAGTCAGCTACACTAAGGCTCTTACAAAGGGTACCCAATTATACTGAGTAAAATTAATACTAATACAACTGGTAGAGTGTAACCAAAGCAGCAAGGCTTTCAGGAGCAGACAGTGTCACTAAAATAAGCATAAGTACTCTCAAGATGTTAGAAGTATTCTCTAATGGACCAGCCACAATGAAAGGTATTAAAATATTTAATAATAAAATAGAAAGCATGAGACTACCGAATACAATAAACAACAGAGTTTCAATCACAGAGATAAAAAATAATACAGTTGGATAGTTTTACACAGTTGCAGGAAAAACAATACTAAACTATTCTCACTAAATGTCCCTGACTACTAAAGAATTACTGTTCCCTGGTTACTTACTAAAGCAAAGCAAGCTGATGTGTGCTGAGTGTCTTACCACAGCAAAAGCCAGATGCTGTTTCTCTCTGTCTGTGTGGATGTGTGAGATACATAACCTATCAGAAATCTTTCCTGTCAGGTTCTAAAGTGCTGCTGCAAGAGTTCGGAAGAAACCAGATGCTGGTTAGAGGATGATATCACCTCTGGTCACCTGACTCTAGTGCTATACACACACACAGCTTTGCTAAGATCTGTGGCAGCATCTGAAAGCTATAACACAATTTCAAACTTTCCACCCCCCCCAGGGTTCTCCGATAAACATACACATTGATCAGTTGCAACAATTTGTTGTGTCTTTTGGCTTTTCCCGGTTAGGGGTCGCCACAGCGGAACTCCAGTCCGCTAATGATTGGCAGTAGATTTTTACGTGCTGAGTTGCCAGCCCTGACGCACAACCTTCAATGAAGGTACGCCCATTCATGCATGTCTCCACACAGAAGATGCTCTAGCTGAGAATCGAACAGGACAACGTCTTACTGTGAGGCGACAACGCTACCGCAGCACCACCACAACCTAATATACACGCATACATTCTTTCTGTCCAGCAGGACCTTCTATTGATGCATTGTTGACAAAATTAACTTTAGAAATATATTTTTAACTCAAACATCTGTACAAATCAGTGTGATAGTCAAATAGCATGAAATTCTTTACAGAACTCCAGCTAGCTATGCTGACATACGTACACATGTACTGACCTACTCTTCCTTGCACAGATGTCATTACCTCATAACATCACATACTTTATCCATAAATCATCATGCTCTACTTATTAGTTTCCCCTCAAGTGTTTGGCAGTGCCCTGTATGCCACAGAAACCTTGAGTTGACATTTTTCCTGCAAAAGCACCATTGAAATTTCATGACTACCTAGTTGCACGCAGGACAACTAGTTTGCAGTGAAAAGTACTGCCCCCAGAGTTACAAACCAGGTACTCCTGACATTATTTTTTTTTCATTCCAACTGTGTAATCAATAAAAAAGGTTCTGCTGCCATATGAACTTTCCCACTATCTCCATTACCAGCTTGGTGCATATAGGTGCCCTGAGGCAATGTAGAAATTGCCTCATGTTTACTGACCACCAGTTAATTCTCAAATAAGCTGATATGGTATGTAGAGATGTTTTTACACAATATCATTGGAAGCAAAGCTCTCATATAAAAATACACCTAATGTCAATAAGGTTGTCAGTAGTACATATGCTACAACCATCACACACAATTCAAAGCAGACACATAGACTCTCGTATGCTGAAGCACTTAAATTTAACCTTCCTAAACCCCAAAGACCTCCTATACAAAGTACACATAACAAACATCATCAGAAACCCTGAATGAGCTCTTTCAAAACAACATCCACATCAACACATACAGCCACATGTCATGGAGCCTCTACTTCTAAGCCCTTAAGGCAAGCCACCACATAATTCAAAATTCTGTTCATAGGAGACTCCATTGTGAGACACACTAATGTCCCTCTCACCAGGCTGAGTAAGGAGACAGTCATGACCAGTTGCTTATCAGGGGTAAGGATCCACCACATTAAGCACGCATTCAGGTCACTGGACCACAAATACCAGTATGACTCAGTCATAGTCCTTGTGGGTGTAAATGACCTGAGACATTCCTCCCTAGATTATATGAAGAGAGACATCATGGAGCTCTCAGAATATGTGTCCCATGTCCCGGGCTGGTATGAGCCTAGCATTGAGCAGGATTTTACCTTCTCCAAGGATGATGCCACAATATGAATAAAAGATGACTGACTTTAACCATTGGCTTAATTTCTGGTGTCATTCTAAGGGCATGCAATATTTGCCAGCATGGAAGGAGATGCCAACATACCATGCTGCTTTGCCAAGGATGGCCTGCACCTCTCCCCTCTAGGCTTTTGAATATTAGTTAAAATATTGTCCCCTCCCCTGGTGTGCCTTTTTTGGCAATGCCAAAATGAAAGTTTTTCAGACACAGCAAATCAAAACCAAGAAAATCTAAAGGTGCTACTGCTCAATGCTAGGAGTCTAAACAAAAAACTCCACTTCCTAGGAGCTCTCTTCACCCTAGAGAGTGCTGACATCTGTGTGGTCTCTGAGACATAGTTTAAAGCTGTGGAGAGCACACTGACAGTGGAAGGTTATAATGCCTTCCCCACATTTAGACCAGCTACTATACAGACAGGGACTAAAGGTGGAAGTATCTCAATTTACATAAAAAATAAATATACTTTAAGGCTGGTCAAACAAAACAATACACTTAAGCCTCTGCATGTTCAAATCACCATAGACAAAATCCAGTACTACTTCTTTGCAAGCTAATGTCCCTGGAAACCCATTCCATGTATTTAAACTTATTGGAAACACTTGTCATCCAACCCAATACCATATTCATGGGTGACTTTAATTACCCCACTATTAAATGGGAATATTCCTGAATTTTGTAAACACAAACTCCCTGGACCAGATTCATAGGTTCATAGGTTCATATGTTCATAGGTTGGTACTAGGTTATCAGCCCTAGGGCCTAGGCTATTTCTTCCCACATTATTTACTTTCCTGACCCTGTCTAGAAGAGGCACTCTGCTTGACATGTATGGGCAATCTATTCCAGAGTCTGGGAGTCTCTGGGTCAGGAACCTATCCCTCCAACATGTTTTGTTTATTGTGATGACAAGGTTTAGATCCCTGGGCGTGTAGCTCTGAGGGATTGGGATTTCTTTAAGTGTAGCATGTCCAACAGCTCTGGGTTTGACATGGCCTTGTATGTTAAGCAGAGATCGCTTCTGAGAGTAGGCATACAGAGTATAGCTGGAGTTTTTAAGGCGGTCAGCGTGAGGGCATCTGCTTTAGGCCTGTGATTCTTTAGTGAGGTATTTCTGAGGCCTTTCCAGTTGTTGCAGATGTCTTGAGAGGTACATACCAAATGGGGTGTTGTATTCTACAATGGGTCTAATGAGGGATGTGTACAGACAATGACCTCCTTTTTCTGGATGAAAAGCCCTTGTGCCACACAGAAGGATTTCCTGACTGCTGTTGCGATGTGGTTATCGAAGGTGAGACCACTGTCCATCTGTGTCCTAAGTCTCTTATCACACTTCCAGTGCTTCGTGTACTTCCACCTATGTGGTAATTCATTGGTACATGTTTTTTCCCAAAGGGGATAACAATAAATTTCTTGGCATTGAGCTTGAGCCCATGGCTCTGGCACCAAGCATCTGTTTCTGTAAGGTCCTTTTGTAGAGTATCCACATCATTTGGGGATTCAATAATGGCTCCTAGTTTGCAGTCATCTGCAAACTTTGTTAGCCAGAGTCCCTTAGTGTTGACCTGTACTTCAGAGAAGTAGATGCCAAACAAGAGTGGCCCCAGAACTGAACCCTGAGGTACTCCACTTGTCACTTGTCTGGAGCTGGATTTGGAGTCGGCTACTTTTACAGTGTGGGTTCTATCAGTAAGCCATTTAGCAACCCATTGGGTGACACAGGGATTAATGCCCAACTTAGTAAGTTTATCTATGATTCCAGAGTGGGGGATGGTGTCAAAGGCCTTGGCAAGGTCTAGACAGGCTGTGTGGACCACCTTACCCTTGTCCATGGCTCTGAAGACAGATTCAAAGAAGTCAATCAGGTTCAGGAGACAAGATCGGCCCTTCACAAACCCAAACTGGGTGGGGTCCAGTGTTTGAAGGTTGCCAATGTCTTTGTTTATAAGTTCCATGATAACCATGGCCTTGCAGATAAGGCTTGTCAGACTGATGGGACGGTAGTTTCCGGGATCCAAGGTGGATCCCCCCTTGTGGATTGGGATAACTGTAGCTCTGCGCCACTCAGTGGGCACGAAACCTGAGGTGAGGCTATGATTAAACATGACACTTAGGTGAGGTGCCAGTTCATATTGTAGTTCATGTAGTACACAGCCTGGGATATCATCTGGTCCCATGGATGCTGTATTCGTGGCTTTAAAGAGTGCATTTTGTACCTGTGTGGCCGTTATTACTGGAGTTTGGCAATCTTCTGGTATTGAGATGGGCCATTTAGGGGGTGAAGTTGGCACTGAATCGATCTGCCAGGATATTGGCAATATCCTTCGGATCAGTATATTTAATGCCATTCTGTTTTAGCTCAGAGCAGATCTGAGCATTGCCATTTAGATTCTTGACATAGTTATAGAATGCTTTGTGGTTGTCTTTGGAATCTTTGGCAATTTTATTTTCATAACTAGCTTTGGAGGATTTTATGAGGCATCTCAGTTTCTTACTGAGGCTAGTAAGTGAGTTTTTTGCATCCTGGGATTTTCTTCTTTTCTGCAAAAGTTTCTTCCTTAAAGTTTGTTTATGGCAGGGGACCACCAGATTGGCTTCCTTTTTGGATGACAGCATTTTGGTTCTATTTGGGATGGCACGATTCATGCATGAGTGGAACAGTGCCTTAGTGTAGGATTCAGCAGTTGAACTTTCAGTCGTCTGCATGGGTGTTTTGCCACTTCTGACTTGAGTAGCATGAAGTTGGCTTTGAGAAGTTTTTTATGGTGGTTTCTTTACTGGGGGTGGGGTGGGATGTGGATGTTAAGGGTGATTAGCTTATGGTCAGACCTGACTAACGAGGGGTGACCATAGGTATGGAGCATTGATTTCCCATGTTGGTAATGACCAGGTCTAGGATATTGAAGCCCCTGGTGGGACTATGGATTAGTTGATCCAGGGCGTTGGAATTTATGAATTCCAAGAACCGTTAGCAAAGGTGTTGGGACATGAGTAGTTTTCCCAGTTAATGGCAGGGTAGTTAAAATCCCAGTATTAGGGTGTTTGGTTCTATCTTAATATTTTCCAGTATGTTTAGAAAGGTGTAGTGAGAATCTTGGGGTATGGTGGGGATCTGTAGCAAGCTACAATTTGGATTGCAGTCTTACCTAGTGTTAGTTGCACTTGGAGAATTTCAGACACATAACTAGCCTGGTGGTGTGAATATCCTTGGTGAATATTGACACTCCTCCACCTTTAGTGTTTGGTCTTGGTTTGAAAAGTGTGGTAAGAGTTGTAGCCTGGTATTGCAGGGGTGCTCTCTTGAGCCTTGAACCAGGTCTCAGTTACTGCACAGATATCGATGTTCTCCATTTTTAGGAGTGCCTCGAGAGAGTGCATTTTGAGGTTTAGACTTCTAGCATTGAGTAGCATTACCTTCAGATTTTACATGCTTGTACCTGTTACGGTGGTGGTTTTGTCCTTTGAAGTTTGCCTAAAAAGGCACTATAGGGGTGGCAAGAGCCTTAGCCAGTAACCTGAATCCCAGGGGCAACAGGTGCAGACCATCTCTGGCAAAGCATCGTGGTCTGTCAATCATGTCGTCCCAGGCAGACAGATACTGGATCCCCTTTGAATGACACCATAAGCTTAGCCAATTGTTGAAGTCAATCATTTTATCCTTATATTGTGGTATCATTCTGGGTGAAGGCAGGATGCTACTCAGGGCTAGGGTCATACCTGCCTGGGCCACATGATCCGAGAGCTCTTCCATGTCTCTTTTCATGTAGTCCAGGGAGGTAGGTGCGTCTCAAGTCATTTACTCCAACATGGACAATGACAGAGTCATATTTGTACTTGTTGTGGAGTGACTTGAGTGCATGCAGTATGTGGCGGATCCTGGCACCCGACAGGCAGCTGACTGTAATTTTCTCCTTATTCAACCTGGTGAGAGGGACATCAGTGTGCCGGACTATAGAGTCACCTATGACTAAAGTGTTAGGTACATTGTCTTGCCTTAGGGGCTGTTGCTGGGTGGCACACTGGTGTTGTGAACTATGTGACACATTGTTTGTGATTGGTGTTTGTTTGCGTTTCAGCTTCAGAGGTCTTTGTTGCTTGGGCAGGTTACAGTTAAGGGCCTCTGCATATGTGGATTTAGTGTTGCTATATGTGGGTGTTGGTGGTGCGGGTTTAGAAGGGCTATGTGTTGCTTGAAGTGTAGTGTGGGTGTTAACCTTCTCCTCTTGACTGTTTAGCACAATCTTGGGTGGAGAGAGCTTTGCTTCCATTTTGGCTATGTAAGTGCATCTCTCACAGGTTTTAGTGTTGGGTGGTAGGAGGAGAGGGTTGTCTGTGTACATGAGGCAATTGCTGCATTGGCCCAGTATGCCCAGATTGACCAGCTGGACAGGAGAAATCACCGAAGCTGACCCTTGGACATGCCTGGTTTGGGGCTTTTTTTTCTTTGTAAAGTATAGGAGCTGTTTCCTTAGCAAGGTACTTTGCAATTATAGGCTGTTTAGTGCCTACTATTAATTTCTCCTTGTTAACAAGGAGAGTTCAATGTTTGTATGAGTTTAAGGCTTCCTAGTGCTTTCCAGCAGGTATTAGAGAAAGTGCTAGTCACAGGGATGCTTAAAGGTAAGATTGAAAATAATGCACTCTGCAGTGTGCACTAGAGAAGTTAGATGTGAAAGTAGGTAACTTGAGTTTTACCTGTTTAAAAAGTTAAGGTTTAGTGAAAAGTTACTATTTTTAAAACAGCAAGATGGATTGAAAGGGGTGGTCACTTTTGTATTTTGGTACTATGAAATACTGTGGGATGGCCAATAAATTTAAATAATTGAAGGGGTGGGATTTCAAAAATGATGATTTTGTGATTACTCACATAAGCCAGTGAAAGTAGAGAGAAATGAGATATATGGTCAGATTAACATAAGAGGTGGGCAACTAGAAAGACAGTGGTATTTAACAAGACAACTTCAATGGGTGGGAGGGAGGGAAAAAAATCTGCCTGACTCAGAACAGAGAGAGCTGTGGTCTCTTTTGAAGTTTTAATATGCTGTTAAAACAGAATGCAAGCAAAACACAAGGTAAAGAAAACAAACTACAGTATTCAAAATATAGAAAGGCAATACAGTAATACAAAAAATAAAAGCAAACTAACCTTTCCTTCACAGCAAAGTGTAGCAGAGTCTGGATGAGCCTTTCTGGTAAAGCCAACGAGGGGTTCAACCATACTGGATCTGTTCATCATCAATAGGGGAGAGTGCTGCACATCCCCTAGTGTAATGTCTTCTCTGATAAAGTACTAAGGTCAGACCACAAAATGGTCTCCTTTGAAGTAAAAATAAAATCTGGAACCCCAGCTAACCTTGGAGTATTCAGGAACTACTCTAATGCTAACTTCCTAGTATTAAGTGATAACCTGGCAAAATTTCAAGCCCTCATAAATCCTAAGAACACTGCTGCCCATGCAGAACTGTTCACAGAAACCCTATACAGGCATGTTAATAGCTGCATAGAGGCAGCTGTATCTACCAAGAAGGAGTAAAGAATTAACTCAAAAAACAAGCACCCTGGTGGAATCACAAAGTCAATAGGCTGTATAACAGAACAAAGAAAATCATGGCAAAAATTAAGAGGTGCAGCACCCAGCAGGATTAAAGCACTCTCATCAACTAAACAAACAACTCAGAGGACAAATAAATTCTACTAAAGTCTACCTGTTGCATTAATGAATAATTCAGCCATGCAATGTGTCTTACTTGCATGGATTTAGTTTTTGTTATCAAATATAACTCCCCCGATATCATGATATCACTAGGGGAACAAGACCTTATTGCTCTCTCCAAGGCCAAGAACACTGCAACAATGGGCCCAGACAATATAATAGGATGCCTTATAAATTGCATGAAACATGATCTATCAGGCCCTCTGGAATTGCTATTTAACTGTAGCCTCCAAACAGGCTATGTGCCTCATGAATGGAGAACAGCAACAGTCATCTCTTTGCACAAAGGAGGGCCATCTACAGACCCTCAAGTCTCACTAGTCTCATATGAAAAGCCATAGAACGAATTATCATGGAAATTATCAATAATGACAGGAAACCTCCAGACACTGGACCCAATCCAATTTGGTTTCGTCAAGGGCCGGTCATGCCTTCTCAACCTGGTGGACTTCTTTGAGAAGGCCACCAAAGTAATGGATGAGGGTAAAATGCTTCACACACTCT
Source organism: Protopterus annectens (assembly GCF_019279795.1). Classification (NCBI taxonomy): domain Eukaryota; kingdom Metazoa; phylum Chordata; order Ceratodontiformes; family Protopteridae; genus Protopterus; species Protopterus annectens. The sequence continues at coordinate 202,062,776 of NC_056749.1, forward strand.
ACCTTGATCTGGCCAAGGCATTTGACACAACCCCCCACTCAGGCACTGTTGACAAACTTAAGAGATCAGGTACAAACCCTTATGTCACCTGGTGGATAGCCAGCTGACTCACAGACAGGACCCAGGAAGTTAGAACTGGGGAATCCACCTCTACAAAGAGGCCAGTCACAAGCGGAGTCCCTCAGGGATTGGCTGGGACCACTCCTTTTTGGCATTCACTTCTCTGAAGTCAAAGCCAATGTCAATGGCCTCTGACTGACTAAATATGCAGATGATTGCAAATTAGGAGCTGTGTTTGAATATCCCACTGGCACAAATATTCTCTAGGAATGGTTGATGCAGACAAACAACTGGTGCCGGAGCCATTGACTAAAACTAAATGCCAAGAAATACATAATAGTATCCTTCAGGAAGTCATCCATCCTGGTAACTTATTGACAACACACCCCTAAGAGCTGCCCCAGTAGTCAGGGACTTGGAGACATATACAGACAGTAATCTAGCTTTTAACCATCACGTGTCTACAGTAGTGAGGAAATCATCCTATGTTGTGCAACTTATAAACAAAGGTATGGCATCTAGGTCCAAGGAAGTCATTGTCCATTGTATTTGACCATCATTAGACCTATAATTGAATACTATGCCCCCTTTGGTATGTATCTAATCAGGCATACCAACAATTGGAATGTCCACAGAGTTTCCTCACTAAAGGAATACAGGGCATAAGTAACATGTCCTATGCAGTCCAGCTTAAGGTCCTATCTCTGTATTCTGTATCCTACAGGCTGTTGAAGGGACATCTATGCCTGGCATACAAGACACTGTCAGAACCCACTCTGATGGACCTCCTGCATATCCAAAAACCAAACAGCACCAGAATTATCTGTTCTAAAGACTTAAGCCTTTCCTGTGATATAAATAGGACCTGCTGGAGAGACAGGTATGTATCCCAGAGACTCTGGAACAGGCTGCCCATCCATTTGAAACAGAGGTTCTCCCTAACCCAATTCAAGTGTAGCTTGTGCAATTGGATGGGAAACAGAAAATTCATCCCTAGTTTGGCACCTATGTCTTTAATGGACACAGGAAGCCTGTAAATTATTCATCTCCCAGGCTCCTGCTTGTAAATGTTTCACATTCTAAGCCCCTGCTTACACTTCTCAAGGGTACCAGAACTTGTCAGAAATTTGGGATGCATGGCTAGGCTTAAAAAGGCCGTTGTGATCATTAGTCTATTAAACACCTACAAACCTACAAACTAATAAACCTAAATGGGATCATACCATAGATAATTTGTGGGGACCCATGGATGTGCTAAAATATTTAGGAGCTGCATCTGTCCATTAGTAGTACAGAGGGCAGTCCTGGGGTACATTTTCTGTTTTCCATCCATAGATCTAAGTTACATATGAAAATGAACAGGGATGAACTTTGTTTTAGGCGGATATGGAGTCTGTTCAATAGCAACGATATCCCCTGTGAAATATATCTGTCCCTCTAAACCATTCTGTTGATGTTGCATAACAGGTTTAGATCCCTAGACTGAGTATTTCTGATGTCACTTGACTTGCTGATGTGTAGTAAATCCATCAGTAATGGGTCCGACCCATTCTCCGACCCATCAGTAATGGGTCGGAGAATGCCTTATATGCCAGACACAGGTCACCTCTTAGCAGTCTGTACAATACTAAGTATCAACCAAAACTGCAAATGCCACCAACCACACTAATAACCAAAACACTCAAGTGCACAATGGGTTGACACCAAAAATGGACCAGTGGAAGCCACGTCTGTTAAATCCTTTATCGAAATGTTCACAAAAATCGCTATACAAATGGATTAGACCAAGGTACACGAATAGCTAATGGAATTCCACAAACTTAAAGATCAGTAGTTAAGTGCTTTCATCTTATAGTATACCAAAACGTTATCAGAACTAATTAATCACTAAACCTAAAACCTTAAATATCCTCCCTTGGTGCCAAAAAATCTTTGCTGTTTAAAACCATCAGAAATGCTTCAAATCACATTAAAAGCATCAAGTCTAATCTCAAAATACATCAAAACTATGCATTTCATAAAACGAAGCCACTATAATAAAATCATTTGTTATAGAAAAAAATAAAAAATAATCATAACTTGGCTGCCCTAAGTTTAAGGATAGAATTAATAGAAACATAGTAATTTATACCAAGGTAAAAAGTTGCATCCAATTTCAGTTGCCAAAACAGTTCCCTGTTTTCCAGTCCTGTTTCCTAGCTACCACTCCTCACACCAATAGGTACAATTTCAAGAATGCCAAGTAGAAATTTCTTAAAAGTTGTCACAATTTCCTGTATGCTTAACAAGTGTGTTATTAGAGTTCTTTCTCCTAATGTCTTAGTAATGCTCATATATTCATTTCCTTAAAGTTCTTTCAGTTACAAACATACATACATTCATGGAAATATTTCAGCCATGGTCATTAATGTCTTTCTAGCCTGCCAATATAATAAAACAGGTTGTTCTCATAATAAATGTCCAGGCTGTTTTTAAAAATATTGAAACTAGTGCTTGCTCTAATGTAGTTTGGTAGTCTGTTCCATTTATCAGCTGCTCTCTCAGAGACCCAGTTAGTACACTTCTCATTCCTATAGAATCTTCTACAAAGGTTGTCTGATGATTCTCCACTATGTTTTGATAACACCAAACATTCCCAGCAATAGTTGTTTGTAAATACCCTATATGTTTGAATAAGATCGCCTCTTAAACATCTATAAGAGACACTGCACAAGTTCAAATATTTTAATCTTTCATAATAACTTAAATTTTCATATCCATTGATGCACTTGGTATATTTCTGTTGTACTCTTTCCAGTTTACTCATGCTTGTTTTCTTATAAGGTTTCCATACTGTTATTCCATACTCAAGTTTAGGTTTAATGTAATTAACAAACAATGACTTTGTCATTTCTGATTTCCTAGACTTTGTACATCTTTTTATACAGCCTATAGTTCTATAACTATCATTAACCCGTTTGTTGATATGATTAGAAAATCTCAAAGCTGTATCTAAGCATAAATCCAGGTCCTTAAAATAATCTACAGTTTAAATCACTGTGTGCTGTGCTAAATATCCACCTTTCAGTTTATGTCTTCCAAATCTCATATGCTTAATTTCTGATGCATTTATCAGCATATTATTCTGCTGTGCCCAAATGGTCAATTTTGTCAAGTTATTTTGCTGACATGCCCTATCTATAACATATGTAATCAGTTTACCCAATTTCAGGTCATCTGCATACACACTGTAGAACACATTGTATGAAAAAATAGGTCTGACAGATATGATCTAAACAAGTAAGGGCCTAGGACAGAGGCCTGTGGGACAACCTGACTGTAACCAAGAATTTTACCTGTCCAAATGCTGCATGCTACTTGCCATTTTCTATTTGTGAGTCATGCAGCTATCTGTCTTATCAAGAGTAAATCAATGCCTAGTTGTTCTAATTTAGTGATCAGTGTTTTGCGCATGACCCTGACAAATGCTGAAGTTAGATCTATATAAATTAGATCACAGCATAATTATTCATTCATAGCTGTTAGTATATTGTTATACAACATCATGTTACAGGTGGTAATAGATCTATTTTCAACATATGCATGCTGATACAGTATATAGTTTTGAGTCCCAACCTTTCCCGTTCTGACAATAACTTATCTAATATTACCATCTTCATTATTTTCCACAACACGAACGTAGACTTAAGGGTCTATGACTCTGAGTTTGTCCTACTTCCCTTTCTCTTAAAGACTGGTTTAATAAGTGCATATCTCCAATCTTGAGCAATCTCCCCATATTTATATGACCTAGTCAATAATATATATAATGGCACTATAAGTTCTTGCTGAAGTGTTCTCAGGTCAATATTACTTATTCTGTCAACTCCCAGTGCTTTGTTTGGATCCAGTTTGCATAGTTCTTTTTCAATAGAATATATTTTGATTCCAATATCTGAGGTTACCTGGATATCACTAAAATAACTTATCACCTGCTTTGTGAGGCCAAACTGTTTTGCATAAGATTTTGTAAATATATCTATAATCTGTTGTGTCTGAGAATAAATTTTAGAATCTATACACAGTTTATCAGTTTGTATGTCTTTACTCCTTCCACATGCTTTGTATCAATAAAATGGTTTCCTATTATACTCAATATGTTTATAAAAATTTTCTTAAAAGTTTTCTTGATCTTGTCTCACAATATGCTCAATTTGTTTGTCCAGCTTGTTTATTTCAGTTTTCAAAGTTATAGTTCAGCCAGTTTTCCAGTTCTTATATTTTTTGTCCCTCACCTCAATCAAGTTTCTTCTTCTTATGGAAATATATCCACCTGACTTTGTATACCTAGGTCCTGATGTCTATCTACTACCACAGTTATCTTTCTGTAACAAAAGAGTTGTATGGTCTTCATAATCCAAATCCAGTGTTTCCCTAGTTAATATATAGGGACAGTGATTAAAACCTTGGACTTGTTCATGCCCTTTACAAATTTTGCACCTTTCTTTTCAAACAAATCCTTCATGTTTCTAGCTGTTTTGTATGAAAATGTTGGTTGTTCTCCCAATGTTTGATAAATATTATCATTCACCTTAAAACTACTCCAATTATTTTTAACTATCTCTGTTATATCTGTAGCCTCCCTATTATATTGTAAAAACAGCGCTCAACTAAAATTGTGGTCATGCTGATATAAACATTCGTCTTTATGTTGCACTCCACAGGTGTTGAGACCTATACCCAAAAGGATATAATACTTAGTAGGCTTGTCTCTTACTACTTGTGCGAGACTATCCACATCAAACTTCCTAGGATAACCCCCTACTAATAAACATTGACTCCAATTTTTTATATTCTGCTTCAAAAGTCTCCTCATCAGAAACCATTCTGGCCATTTGAATAAGCTGACCTCTGACAAGACTTTTTTCACAGAGAAAGGAAGAATGGTGTTGTAGTGCAAATAGTTGCTACTAAACGTAGTTTCCTATATATATTAGATTTAAAACCACCATCAATCTTTGTAATAGTCAAATCAAGGCAGCTTACCTCCCTATCATAAATTCTGTGTGTAAATCTAAAAAAATTAACACTCTGTTTTATATAACTAGTAAATTCAGTTATAACATCCTCTAACCCATTCCACAAATTAAATATATAATCTAAAACATAGATAGAAATTGCAATATTCATGACATCTTGAAGGGAAAATATGCTTTCTTTCCCAACTAAGCATAATCAGATTTGCAAACAGGGGGGTACACACTGCCCCCATAACAACACCTGTGGCTTGTCAATAAATTTCCCCTTCAAAATATATGTAATTATGTTTTAAAGTAATATTCATAAGTTCCACAATAAAATGAATGTTATTAGTAGAAAGAAAATAACATGTAATCAGTACTTCTTGAAAAGTTTCTATACCCTCTACCTTAGGAATGCAAGTAAATAGGTCTACAGTGTCAGTGGTAAGGAATAATGACTCCTCTCACCAGAAAGTCTCATGAATCCTAAAGAATATGATGAACTTCACTACCCAAAGGCTTTAATTATCTTTCTATGTATACCTTCAAAGGGTGAGTCTTTGACTCTTTGAGCCATGGGCTGCAGCTATGGCTCTAAAGGGTGGTTCCAGGATTTTGTGTATTTTAGGAATCCCAAAACTTGCCAGTATGATGGTCCTGGGATTCCTTAAAAATTCAAAAAGAGAATCAATAATTCTCTCCTTCAATAAATTGTACTGAAGGAAGAAGTCAATACTTCTGTAGGCTATATTAACCTCATTCTACAACACTAAACTATAAGTGTTATCATCCTGGGGTATTCGTTGTAAAGTAGTCTATAGAACTGAATATAACAACCACTTACCCTTTATTTGGTTTCATAAAGCGCAGTGACTTATTGGCCATCAGTGCTTGCCAAAGACCATATTCTTTAGTTAAATGGTGTTTCCAAAATTTTCTGTCATGGCAATCATACTTATAGATAACTCTTGTAGAAAATGGTCTAAATGTACTCCTTTTGACCAACTGTTTCTTAGTATTTAAATGCTCCTTCTCTTGAAATAACACACAAAATTTAACTTTCTGGAAAATTGTTTTAGCTCAAAAATACTATCAACTACATAAAACTGTTTGCTAGGTATGAAGGTAAACCCTTCTCAAAAAGAATAAAAAGAACAAGGGAAATGTCTAAATGACTATAATTAAAAATATGAAAGCCATTATGGGCAAAGTGGATACCATTGCTATCCACTTTAAAACCAAGCTTCCCAGTTTTAGGAGGCAAATAAAACCATTGGATTAATTATTCATACCATATTTGTCTTTTCCCTCTCCCTCTGCCACTTTGGTTCATATTCCACCATCTTGCAACCTCCCTGTCTGGGGGCACACTGCCAATCTTTTCTAACCTCGTCTGATTAATTCCTATAGTTACAGTGCAATATTTTATATGCCCTACTAATTATGCCCTTTTTAGCAACAGCTTCTGTTCTAGACTCAAGTGAAAACTCGACCAGTGCATGTCATTCACTTAGCATTCCACTACACCTTTCTTTTTATCAGTACTCTAATATCAAACCCTGATATGGAAGGCAGTCTCTAGCCTGCAGTCCAAACGTCTTCTTGGCCTCTTCCCATTCTATTACCTTTCCCTCTATAATTATTTGTTCTCAATACCCAGGTTCCTTTGCCAGTTTCCTCCAATAAATTCCAGCCCCCTCTTGCCTATTCTCTGTACCCCTAATTGCAGTCATCCCTATCAGCAGAATCTCCTTTCTCCATTCCTGTGTTGGCTTAGTTTTTAGAATACTTTCTTCTACTTTATGAATATAATATTCTGTATGACTGTTGTTATTCCCCTTAAGGATTTGCATCCACAATCACACTCTGTCTTTATTTCTTAAATTTCCCCATGCTTTGTCATCATCCCTTTCCACTTTGAACTGTAGCTTTCTGCTTGTGTTATGGTTAAGAGCCTTAACTGTGTAGCTTTAAAATATCCTTTCAAATCAATCTATTTGAAGGATCAGCATATTCCACTTAACTCTTCCCCTCTTCCCCTCACAGATGAAATCTTTCAACTCTTTATTAATTACTATCCACAACTTATCTTCTGGTTGATTAAAATATGCCTGACCTGTGTATAAAACTAAAGGGAGTAAACACATTTTTTCTGCTTGTATCTTGATCTCTATAGCCATAGACAAGAGCTTCCAGTTTCACATTTTTTGTATTATCTTTTATTTAGTCTCTTCCCACATATCCTTAGCTGCCACAGCAGAATCGTTTTTAACACATTCTCCTAAATTCTTTATTTTATCACATCCCTGTAAATATGTGTATTGCTGAACCTGTTTATGGATGGGTACATAGTTTACAGCTATAGCCTTTGTTTTATCTTCATTAATTTTATATCCTGAAAAAACTTGAAACTGTCTCAGGATGTTCCACAACAATGAGATGTCCTATTCTGGTTTTATCAATTACAAAATAATATAATTTGAAAATAAAGCCAAGTTTTCTTGATTACCATATCAATTATATCCTTGAATTTGTGAGTCCTTTATTTTCTTTGCCAATGGTTCTAAATATAATGCAAATAAAAAGGAAAGAGGACACCCCTGCCTTGTTCCTCTGTTCAGACAAAACATATCAGAGAGGAACCTTCCCACTTTGATTTTTCTCTCTGAATCCTCATATATCCTCCTAATTAACCTTATTATTGTATGAAGGAATACAAATGCTTCCATTTCCCCACTCATAAAATCCCAGCTTACCCTGTTGAATGTGTTCTCTGCATCAAGACCCACCAATAACAGTAGTATTTTCTTACATTCTGCTTCCCTCTGGATAATCATTGTTCTGTTAATGTTGTCAAATGTTTGCTTCCCCTCCACATAAGCACACTGATCCATATCTCTCAAATTGGCCAACACCTTTGCCATTCTTTTAGCCATCATTGTCCCTCGCAATGTGGGACAGGTGGTAACCCTATCATAGACATAAACACTTTCTAATCATGGTTTAACATTGAAATGGACCTATATGAAGCTGGATCTGATGGATCTTTACCGTCTTTATGTATTACTGCCACCACAGTTTTTTCCAGGATGTTGTTGCGTCCCCTCCTTTTAAAATACTGTAAAACAAAACCTTCCAGATCTTTATCACTTTTTTCTCTCCTAGCTTCCAAACCTCGACTGGAATACCATCTGTTCCTAGATAGTTTTCTGCAGATTGGTTATACATAATTTTTATCTAATTTCCTTCTATCTTAACTGCTGTGAGCCTCTTGCACATTTAACATTGGCATATTTAAGTCTTTCATAAATATTTCCATTTGTGCTTTTTCTTGATTTTCACATTTCTTTGCTTTATACAAATTTTCATAACATTTCTGAAATATCAGTAATATCTCTACAGAATCTGTAATTGTTTTTTTTTGTTATAGATTCCATAAGTTTGGCAGTAGCCCTTTCTACTACCTGTTTCCCAAACGTTTTTGTGCTCTGGAGTTATCACCAAAAAAGTTGCAACTTTAACATTAGTAGTATAACTTTAAGGAAGTTAATTGTAAAACAAGGATGCACATTTTGCTCTAATAAGAAGCTATATCATTTCCCTGTTGTGTTCTTCTTGTGTCTGACTCCACATGAATAGATACTCCCTTAAGTTTACAATACCTGCCAAGCTTTCGATTACATGTTCAACAGCTCTTTCAAAACCTCTGTTTCAGATGATTTACCTGATGTTGTTTTAAATATACAGCCTGATGCAAAAAGGGACAGGGTGTTTGTGCTGATTCCAAAGATAAAAGATATGCACATATTCAAGTGTCTAGGAATTGGGCAGTATCTTATACTTTGTATCTAATGTGGCTGAAATAACTGTGCTTGTAAGACAGTTATTAGATGAACCATAAATTCCATATGGTTCTTAAAATAACTCACCGTCTGTCATTGTGGAGACCACTTCAAATGTAAGCAATAGGAAAAACTCGATTTTAATAATTTTATTTGTATCTATTGGATCAATGCAAATGTGACTCACGTAACTTTACAACAGTAGCCTCATTGTCATGCATTCTGTTACCAGTTCGTTTACATTCACTTTAGTTTATGCTCTGTTCTACTCTTGCATTTAGGTGTACTTTTCTGGACCATTTATCAGTGATAAAACCTTGTGTTTAATTATATGCAACATTCTTCTTTCATGCATTCTAAACCTATTAAAATCAACACAGTCATGAAAGATATCATTATTATTGCATTGCACAGTATCTGAGATGTCTTTCCAACTATCTGACTGATTCTGTACATGTGCAATTCTTGCTTTTATACTATGAATTTTATTACCATTCCTATTATCTCACAAGTTAAATCACTCAACAAATTAAAAAATTAGCTTCTTTATGTGCTACAGTTTGAAAAAAAGGATTGTCATCTTATTTCTGTATTCATATGTCAGCAACTTTTGACCAACATTTTCCATCCAGTGGCCCAGATATTTTAATAATATGCACATACCTCTTTTAGCCATTGTAACCCTCATGCTACAAATGTATCTTCAGAAAAAATATTACAGGTTGCCTCTGTGTTTAGTTTAAATGAGACATTCTTGTTTAATTTTCAGCATTCCTTGCCTTGCACCATTGTCTCAATGCTTTTAAGGCATTTTCAGACTTCATTGTATCAAATCTTTTCACTTCAGTAACATGAACAAATGGATTATTTCCATGTTTTTGTTCAACAACATGCAAATCCTTGTACAACTCGCTTTCCTAGCACTTATTCTGCAAGATGTCTTAAAAGCAGGACATATCTCTCTCTTTGATGTTTACAGACATGTACATTACATGAAGACTGAATTTTAACTGTGCATTGTTTTCTTATATCTGTTTTGTTGTAGTTCTTTGTCAGATGGCTCTTATTTTCACATCCATTACTTTTTGCAGCATCCCTTTTCTAACTTTTTAGATGACTCACATTTTACCTTATACATATCATTTTCCTCAGTTTTTTTTTTTTGCAATTTCATTTGCTTTGTAGACACCAACAACTTTTGATAAGATCAAGTTAATTTAGATAGCTGCCATTTTATACCACAAACTATTCTATCTCTTATAGATGACTCATATAGCTAATGAAATTCAGTCTTTTTTCTAGTCTTCAGTACTGCATGATTAAGCATCTATGGTCTAGGTACATCTTGTACCCTTGTGAGGAGTAAATGATAGAAAAAAGGCAAATACTTTCTTTGCTCAAAATAATTTAGTAACTTTCCTCTTATTGCTGCTATTTTGTCATCTCTTCAAAAGAGGTAAGACTAATAAAAAACATTCAAAACTCTTCTGCAGCTATATGTGGATAAGTAGCACACTGTCTCTGGTTAGACATCTCAGAATATCCACTCACATTTTAGAAAACATCAGCTTTATGCATCTAAAACTTTCAGCTTTCTGGTAAGCTTCTCTGAAATGAAGGAATTCCTGGAAGTTGCAGTTTAAGCATTTCCACTGTAAATTATACTTATGTACTTCTAAACACATAAAATGCTGAATGCAAATATGCTTCTTTAGTTCTGCAAATATATGTTTTCACTTCTGTCACCATCTAATATCTATGGGTTCATAATTATTGTGATTAAATAACAAAGAGGCACCAAAGATGTGTTGTAACCTTCAAGCGGGCTTTACTCACAGTTGTGTTTCGGCTTTTCCCGGTTAGGGGTCGCCACAGCAGAACTCTGGTCTGCTAATGATTGGCAGTAAATTTTGACGAACGCCGAGGTGCCAGTTCAACGTTCAACCTTCAATGAAGGCACGCCCATTTACGCATGTCTTTTGAAGGCCACCCAACCACGGGGAGGACATGCAGACTCCACTCCCCACACTCCAGCCGAAAATCGAACGGGAGAACCTCTTGCTGTGAGGCAACAATGCTACCGCTGCACCACCTTACTCACAGTGAACCCTCTAAATGAAATATATACTACATAACATGCAGCTTCTTGTCACTAAGTCATCAGCACTTAGTTTTATTCCCCTATACAACAATAATAATAATTACAAGGAAATTATACTCTTTGATAAAGAGTAAAAAATTAAGTTACTGGCCAACCTCACACTTGTGATGACCACAAAGACAGTCTGAACTCTGTATGGATAAGTTTGACTTCTTTATCTTTGCTGTCAGTTTCAGAATTTTTCATACACAGTTTATTTTCCTGGTACACATAGTTCTGCTAACTACAAGCCTCTGTGGTATCAAGAGTCAGCAGTGCACTGACATTAGTGGATATTTTACTTCTGTAATCAGCAATTATAATTAAGTTAGAATGTTCAGAAATTAAATTACATTATCTAACAGCTGTGTCACTAGGTTAGTTATATTCCAAGAAAACAAGATCTTTAATTTGTTTGGTGGCTTTTATTACTAGCTTCAGTCTTAGCTGTCCTTTATCATCCTGCTTTATTTCACATTCTAACACTTCCTATAGAGCTAGGCATTGCTGCACAGTAAAGACAAGCTGGAGGACAACTGGACAAGAAGTCCAACTTATCCTCTGTCTATTTTTAACAGATAGAATTTGAAAGCAGAGGGCTCTGAGCTTACTTTAAGAGTGCTACTGGGATAAAAAAAAGTTTTACTTGTATTTGGGCCACTTGACAGCAATGTATACAGATTTATCCTCATTTCTGTATTTTGAAAGATTAATTAAACGATCATTCATCTGACAATACTAGTAGCTAGGTACAGTGCATTCTTGAAGAGGCACATCTATGCTCAGAACACTACTGGTATGTTCTCAGCTGTTCATGCTCCACAAATGAAAATAGATCCTGGCTACTTTCACCATTATTTTTCCCTTCTTTTTACTTTAGTGTACTATTTAACTTTTTTTTTTCTTTTCAGTTTTCATGTCTCAGTGCTCTGAAAACCAAAATAGATTTTAAAGATCATAATGTTGTGTCTCACAATAAATAAATAAGCAAATGAATAATTAACATATATCCTTTTTTTATTTGGTTGTAAACCCCAGGCTAAGCCTGAAAATAGTGCACTTGGATCATTGCTCTACTCCAGTCAACAAATGCATGCATAAATAAATAAACAAACAAATTAATAAAATAAAATAAAAAGTAAACCACTAGTTTGTGTCCTATAGGCCTGTAACGTCTAGCTTTAAAAATAGTTTTATATTCTCCTTGAATAGCCTCATTACCACTTTTTCTGAAAGTAGTGGAGGTCCATGGATCACCATGTGGTGAATAAACATCATGTTCTTATTTTCTAGGCATAACCAAACTGAATCTTCTCTCTCTTGTGTCATTGTTGGCGGTAGTTTTGCAATGGACAGTTTTGTAAATGTATTTGAGTATGAAAATACACATAATTTGATGGGGGTCAGTGTAAGACATATTCCATTTTCAGTGAGAAGTAAAAACCTTGGAGATGGTTATATTATTGGAGGGGTGGAGGAGTGAATTCCCCTGCAGAGGTGCTGGTTTGATTTCAAATTATACTATGCCCTTTTTATGTTTGCATTAGAAAGGAAGTCACACTTTATGTTTGCACCAGACAGGAAGTCACAAAACTGTTGTTTGTCGGGGAGGCATGGAGTCATTAGTGTGGACTTTTGATAAAATGTAGTGGAAAGATCCAACATTAAAGGAGCTACTTTAAGTCCTAGCTATTGTTTCATCAGTACTATCTGATGGACAGCAGCTTAGTACAGCTGCTGCCCTATCCTTCATATATTAGATATGTACATGTAATGATTTCCAGATACCACCAGTTTCACTTATCTGTTTTCCCACTTTCTGTTTTCTCCATGGTTTTCTAAGGTTTGCAAAATTACTGTCCTTGTTCCAATTTTATATAGGAAGTTTCTCTGTGAAAAATACCAATTAATAGAAATAAGGGGTTACTGTTAGGGAAGGAAGGTTGCATTTACATGTTTTTAAATACTACCTGTAACTTTTATTATGGAGCTTAAGAGAATGCTGGGGGGAATTTGAGTTTTCCCCTAAGTGAAAGTTGAAAAGTCAGAGCTTGATGGTCATAAGCTTGACGGTCATAAGATTAATCTGAATTATCGACTTCCAAGATCGCTGCACATTGAGTAACAGCTTAATTCTGGCTCTCCCAGTTTGAACACAGAAACTTAGCAGAAAAAGCCAGTGGACATAGATTTCTGGGTAAATTTCAGTAACTGACTAGTAGGTGCACTGCCTAGATGCCAGGAAAATAAAAGAAATATAAAGGACCTGGAGGAAATCAGCTACAAAAGTTGAGAAAAAACAAAGAATGGGAAAAGTATTGCAGTTGTTCAGAAAGAAGCAATGCAAGTTCCAGACATGACTTCCAGTAACCTACAGTAAAGTATAAAGCAGCTGCACACAGACCTGTTTGAAATAAATGAAACACTGATGGAGTATATTAACACAAAGAAAAAAATCTGGAAAAATGAAAGAAGCTTTGAACAGATATTCAGATAAAGTGACAGAAATGCAAAGCTCGCAGGTTGAAATGAAGAAAAGGTTGGCTGAATATGAGATTGCACAAGAAGAGATGTTTCAAAAAATAATAGAATTAGAGGGCAGAGCATGTAGGGAAAACTTGAGATTTTCTGCTGTACCAGAGAAGCTGGAAGGAACAGACTGTGTTAATTTTATGAAAAGTACAAATAAGCAACTGGATGGGTATTCCACAACAGGAACTGTTAACTGAAAGGGCACATTGTGTGTACACTCCAAACCTGGCTATGAGATAGCCTAGACTTTTAATAGTAAAAATGCAATCTTACTAGCAAAATGACTTGATTCTGACAAAATTGTGGCAGAAGGGCAATGTAGTAAAAGTGGGAGACAGCACAGTGTTTGTGGAGAATGACTATTCATTGCACACTAGGCAAAAGAGGTATACATTTATCCCACTATATAGGGAATGTCGATAAGTGGGCATGGGATTCAAACTGCTGTACCGAGCTATTCTCAAAAATATTTTTCCCCAGAGGAACAAAAACATTTTTTGAAGTACATGCTAAGGAAGAAATGCAATGTGAGCTGTGAAATAGAAGGAGATCCTGCTTCTTGTTATTCTAGTAATAAGGACCAAAGAGACACTGTGCCAGTAAAACCTTTCCCAGCATTTCAACAGAAAATGATTGAGAGACGGAAAAAAGCACATAAGTTGACTAGAAGAATTGAGAGTGCACTGGAGCAAAAGCAGAGATAGGATTTGGGATATTGAGATGAACAGGAACAGAACAAAAGCATCAGGAAATATTGGACTTCCTTGGACTTTGATAAACTTGTAGGGGACTCTGAAGCATATGCCCTACTTCATGTCATTAATGTTTGGAGACTAAAATAAGTAATGTGACAAATGTGGGATTACAAATCAAGAAGTATACTTGTGAAACAGGACAGAAAAAGAAAATCTGAAAATATTTTATTTTTTGGACTTTGCTTAACTTGTAGGGGAGTCTAAAGCATATGCCCTACTTCATGTAATTAACCTTTGGAAAAATACTCAGGAGAGGGGAAGAGGAGGGAGAGAGTTAACTGTAAGTAAAACAATTTTTTCTTAACAGTATTACTTAAGTGGTGCACGATTTTCTCTGCATGTTATAAAGTAAAGTTTTTTTCAGTTATTTTTAAGTGCAATGGAGATACTAATGTAAATATGTGCTTCTGTTTACTCTTTTTGCTTGTTTCTTCTGTCTTTTCTCTTTCACCTTGTTTAGCTTTAAGAAATGTAGTCACTGCAATGTAAAATGTACGTGCAATGTAAAAAAGGGAGGGCCTGGTTAAAAGAGCACAACAAAAGAAAAATTACTGTGCTTTTTCTCATACTTGCATAGGGGAATTACTGTGTTAAGGCCTTTAGCTTTATATAGTAAGTTTTGATAAAAAGCAAGTAAATGAAAAAAATTAATATTATAAGGTCTTTTTTTCTAGTAAACAGTCCTGTATCTGGTTCTCATGTCACTAGCAGGAAATGTTTTGGAAAAAATATTTTCTGAAAGCATTCAAGTGTTTTCCCAGCTGGGAGAGCTATAAAGGTAAGGGGAAACCAGACAACACTTAATAGAATCAGAGGGTCTACCATGCGTCTTAGCATGGATAAACTTTCTTTCTGTTTAGCTTGAATCCATATGTGTGGCTGTCAATTTGGAAATTATGTTCCTATTAAGGGGGTAAAACTTCAATATTTGAAGATGTACATAGTTGTGTGTGTAATTATTAAGTTAGTAGGTTTTTAGGGGGTATTGTGTATGTGTATGTATTGTTATTTGAGGGTTTTCAATAAAACAAAAAGTTCTGCAAAATGTGTCATAGGCTCAAATGGAAATGACAAGAAACAGTTGTATAAAAGATTAATCTGCCAAACCCTGTATGTGTGTAACACAAAAGCTGGAACTAGACACTTAACAAAAAAAACTGTTATACAAAAAAGGTGGGAATAATAATCCCTCAAGAATATGAATATCTTTAAATGTTAATGGTCTCACAGATAAATCCAAAACAAGAGTAGTGAACTATATTAAAAAAATGTAGCGTGCAAATAGCTATGCAGGAAACACACTTGGAAAGAACTGAACATGTGAATTTGATAAGGAAAGGGTTTCAGGATAGTTATTCAGCTGAATACCTGGGACAAAGGAAGCGAAGAATACTTATATTAATTGTAAGAGGAGCTCCAATAGTAATAGAAGAGGAAAAAAAGACAATAATGGTAGATTTGTAGTACTAAAAGGCTACTGACAAGGGAGGAGGAGGAGGATTACACTGGTGTGTATTTATATTCCACCAAAAACTGCTATAATAGAGCTAAAGAAAATTCTGGGAGAAATAATCAGCTTTTAGCAAGGAATATTACTTATAGGTGGGGACTGGAATTTGATTTGCAATAGTGAAGATGTGTCTGGGGGCAGAAACGGAAATATAACAAAGGATGGTAGATTTTTAAAGAAATTTATGAAAATACTTGCAAGCAAGATGTGAATTCAGTACTAGGAATTCAGAGAATTTAGATATTCCCCAAGATAAAAAAATTGGGCTAGGCTAGACAGAATTTACATTTCACAGGAATGTGTGCATTTAATTGAAGGCCTTGATATGCACCCAATAACTATTTCAGATCAGGAGTCAATAATAACTAAAATAAAAACACAGGGTAATGAATTAAAAATGAGACACTGGTGATTTCCCACTTATCTGTTTAAAACAGAGGAATTTAAAAAATGGTTAGTGGAAATTATTCAGGAGCTATTAGAAAAGATAGAAACTGCTTATGAAAATATAACCAAGGAGTGGGATAAAATTAAAATGAAATTTAAAAATATGGTGGAAATAAAAGAAAGGGAGATATGGTTATGAAGTAACAAAAATTATTTAGAGGGATTGACAAATATTAAATTATTGCAAAATAGGGGAATCTCACAGAACAAGAAGAGGAGCAACTACAAAATGCTAAACAGAAAATAAGGGACTACCTTGATAATATGCATGAGTTTAGAAAGATTGCTGTTAAGCAATTGTTTTTGATAATAACTCTAGAACACAAAAACTTTTAGCACAATGACTCAGACAACAGAAAGTAGAAAGGGCTGTCACCAAGCTTAGGGATTACAAGGAAGATAATTAGGGATCCTGTAGAAAGTATTAGAACTATTTCAAAAATTCTATGAAAATCTGTATAAAGCAGAGAAATATTGAAATCAAGAAGATGTACAAATGGAAATGCTTATGGAAAAGTGGAAGAATTAAATATAGCAACATGACAGGAAGAGGAGGCTCAATTACTAACATTTAGCATAGGAGGAGGTGAGATAAGAATGGTGATACATAACCAAGCTACAGGAAAGCCCCCAGGATTAGATGCTATTCCTGTGGAAGCCAGGAAGGTAGGAAGGAAAAAAATGATGAAGATCTGAAAGGTTTTTGTTTAACAATATTTTGAGAGGAAGAGAAGTAGCAACATCCTGGAAGAAAGTGGTAGTAGCTATACTACTCAATGAGGGTAAAGATCCATCAGATCCAGCTTCCCACAGGCCCATTTCAATACTAAAGCATGATTATAAAGTGTTTATGTGTATGATGGCTAAACGAATGGCAGAAGTGATGCCAATATTGATAGATATGGATCAATGTGGTTTTGTAGAGGGGAGGCAAACATTTGACAATATAAACAGAACAGTGATGATCCAGTGGGAAGCAGAATGTAAGAAAATACCACTGTTGCTGGTGGGTCTTTATTCTGAGAAAGTGTTTAACAGAGTAAGCTGGGATTTTATCAGCAAAGCAATGGAAGCATTTGCATTCTGTGATAAAATTCTAAGGTTGATTAGGAGGATATATAAAGGATCAGAGGTGAAATTTAAAGTGGGTGGAGTCCTCTCTGATAATCTCTGCTTGAGCAGAGGAACCAGGCAGATATGTCCACTCTCCCCTTTGTTATTTGCATTATATTTAGAACCACTGGCAAAGAAAATAAGGGACTCAGAAATTTAAGGATATAATTGGTATGGTAGTCAAGAAAAGCTGGATCTATTTGCAGATGACTTTATTTTATACCTGACAAAACCAGAAAGGAACATTACAGTGCTGTGGAATATATTGAGACAGTTTCAAATCTTTTTGGGATACAAAATTAATGAAGCAATAACAAAACCAATAGCAGTAAATTATGTACCCACATAAGAATTGGTTCAGCAATATCCATATTTATTGGGACGGGATAAAATGAAGTATTTAGGAGTATGGTTTAAAAACTGATACTGATGTGGCAGCTAAGGATATATGGGAATAGACTAAACAAAAGATAATACAAAAACTGAGAAAATGGAATCTCTGTTATATGGATATTGATAGTAAGATACAAGCAGTTAAAATGTTTTTAGTCGCTTTAGTCTTACACACTAGTCAGGCATATTTTTATCAACAAGAAGAGAAGTTGTGGATCACAATTAATAAAGAGCTTAAAGATTTTATCTGTGAGGGGAAGATGATAAGAGTCAAGTGGGATTATCTTATTCTTCCAATAGAACAGTGCAGACTGGGACTACCCGAGTTGAAGGAGTATTTCAGAATAACACAGTTAAGGCTCCTATACATAACACAAGCTGAAAGCCATAATTCAAAGAGATGATAATAAAATGGGGGGAAGATCAAGTAACAGGGAGAGACTGGGATTTTGGATACAGACCTTTAAGGAGAACACAATACATAATCATACAGAATATTATATTCATAAAGTAGCAGAATGTTTTCTATGAACTAAGCCAACATGGGAATGCAAAAAGGAGATTCTGACGATAGGATTGACTGCAATTAAGGATACAGACAATAGGCAAGAGGAGGCAGGAATATTTTGGAGAAAACTGGCAAAAGAACCAAGGTATTGGGAGCAAATATCTAGAGAGGGGAAGGTAATTGAATGGGAAGATGTCAAGTACTTATTTGTTCTGCAGGCTAAAGATTGTCTTCCATATCAAGGATTGATATCAGAGTAAAGGCAAAGAGAAAGAAATAGGAGGGTCCTAAATGAAAGACCAGGACAGTTAGAGTTTTGTTAGAATCGAGAAGAGAAGTTGCCATTTAGAAAGGAAGAGTTAGTAGAGGATATAAAATATTGCATGTTAACATCTTCTGATTGATTCTTATAGTTATGAAGGACTGGGAAGAGAGATTAGATATGGGGGATATATGTATGTCTCCCAAATATGCAACAAAATCTAGAAGATTTTGGATCTTTGCCTGGAAGTGCCGAAATAGGTATTTTTATGCCCCAAGCAGACTTGAAAGAATTTTTCCTCAGCTAGACAGCAAATGTTGGAGGTGTGAAGGGGCAGAAAGAGGTAACTGGGAGCATATTTTCTGGAAGTGTAATACATTGGTAGACTTTAAGGATTCCCTGCACACTGCTCTGTTGGAGATTCTGAGTGAGCAAGTTGGAGTGACTAGGGAAATGATTTTTTTGAGCTATGATACAAACTCGGAATTGCCTAGACATAGTAGGATCTTACTGAGTCTAATTATGATGGCTGTCAAAAAAGCAATTACTAGAAAATGGAAATCAAAGTCTAAACCAACTTTACTAGAAGAATCAAAGATAGTAACAGAGATAAAACAAAAGGAACTGGGATCTTTAGAAAAGGGTAGGAGCAAACTACTTAGGAAAAAATGGGAATTGTGGGATCAATACATGCAGAGGAGGAATGAGGTTTAAGAGGAGGCAGGGTTTGAATGAGCTATGTCATGGCTGACTAGCAATGACTGGATATGTTAAAAGTGATGTATAATGTTTGCAGCTACAGTTGTGTTGCATGGTTTGGAATGTATAATATTTGCAACTGAGATTATAACGCTATGGTTTATTGTCATGTATATAAATGTAACATGGCCTATGTCATACAAGAATATTTAATGAAGATGTTTCTTGTTTAAAAAAATCAGAATTATGGTGTCACAGACTCATATTTCATTCAGATGATAAATGAAGAGCACTGAGATTTAATGAAATGAAGAGAAAACAGACAATATTTCAGAGCAGTGGCCCAGAATAACAAGAAAAGCATATCACACAAAATGCGTTTTGAGCTACAGAAGACACAGATGAAGGAACCTTTAATTCCTAGAACACTTGATGATCCAGCCTTGGAAAAGAATTGCTCTTCTGAGCACAATTAATTAAACAGATCAGTTAACTCAGACTATTACTCTATGTTTATAACAATAATATATTTATCCACAGATACAAGTCTGAAGACCATCCTGAAGCTGAAGGCAGTTTTTTCTCACTTTGTTATTCTACAGGAGGTCATTAATGGGAAGGAGTTTCAGCTGACAAGTTACCAAATTTAAAGTGTTTGTAGGACTTAAGTCATGTTTTAGATAGTCCTCACAATTCTCAAAGGAAAATAAAACCAGTGAAAAATGCAAACAGTATATCTTTTTATTCCTTTGTTGACTTGGTAAACCCACTGGACACAGATGTCTATTTTCAGGGGTGACCCAAGAGCACTGTTTGGTTTAGTGACTTGTTAAGTCACAGAGAAGGCACATGGACATGGAGGAAATCAAACTCTGTACCCTTTACTACAGGAAGCAGCTTATTAACAGCTCACTGTCCTGAGCTTACGTTCTAAATACCAGACAAAAAGTACTTAGCAGAATGATCCTTTGTTACTTTTCATATGTTATAGAACAACTCCTTGCAGCAGCACTGGAGCTAGTCCAGAACAACTCCTCATGAGGAGAAAAATAGTACAATTCTTCCTACCCCGAAAAAACACCCACAACATGGATTGCCAAGCTGACAGGGTGTTCAGCTGAGGGAAGCTGATTTGAAGAGCAATCAAGCTTGTTATTGTAACAGATGCCAAGATGTAAGAAATTTAATAATGTGTCATGTTAGCAATAGAGTATTTTCCAAGGTAGACAGTTAGAATATATGGTCTATAGCCACAATACCTATGGATGAAAGCAACACACCATATCTTACCTCAGTGAAACAGAACAGGGAGCTTTGTTGCAACAGAATGGGTGTTATCTTCAAGTAGTGAACGTTTCTTTTTAAACAGAAGGTACAACACCTATACCTTCAGAAGATGCATCTGGCAGCCCTCTGCCTAGTATAATTGCTCAAGCAGGGAGTGCTTCATCAATTCTGGTTGTTGCAGCAGGCCTGACATCTGATAAAAGGCTTAAATTTACATGGTCTGACAGAATCAGTAAACCAGGAAACAGAATGAGTTCATGAGTAACTTTTTGTCTCTAACATTTACCCAAAATTAATCAAATACATGAGGGCAAGATGACTGAAGCCTACAAGTTATGGAGTGCAGTATGTCATGTGCTGGAGGTCTATAACAATGGTTTACTTATCTGCACAGGGTTATTAAACAAGTATGAAGCTTGCTGTCTATCTTAAGTTTGAATAGGAGCTTGGGTCACAGTGGAAGATTAGACATATCTCAGTACTTCATCTTGTGGAGTAAAGTTAAACACTGAGGCGCACTTTTACCTTCTCATACTGGAAAGGTGCAGGAATATAGTTCTAAAAGATTTCTATACAACATGCAGTTCATTAGCCCACACTATCCCATACTGACGAACAATGCACTGGTTTATGGCACATGGAAGAGTGTCAGCAGTCTAGGTCAGCTGCCATCGTCAAAGTATTGTGTCATTTGATCTGATGGGCAGGCTGAGTTCACGGTTAAAGTGAAGCTATAAGCTAGTACATCTAATTACAGAAATGCAGTCATATATTGAGAGGAGCACTTTTCTGAGAAGTAATAATTTGTTAAGTCCTTTCTTTCTGTTACTATATTATATAGTGGCAGCTGTCAGAAGTGTATGCTAGTACTAGCTGTCAATTACCTTTACTAAATCATAGTAGCATGTACAGAAAAGACAGAATAACTACAAAATAATTTGTATTAACTGCTTGTCACCCTAGATGGACAGTTCCAAAGTGATGTAGGATAGCGGAAGATACATACCACTATGGCTGTATCAATATCAATAAGTGTTTGACAATCAAGAGCCAGATTCTTGCCAAAAGAATAGCTGCAGGAGACATATGGTAGGCTTGCTGAATGTGGATCAGTTCTTCACAGTTCATAATATTTAGGTATGTCTGTAATTTGTGTCATGTCCCATTATACCACTCCTCTGTATTTGATTCTTTTTGGGTTTGTCTGAAGCACGAGAGTGTAAAAAAAGTTCTTTGTGTAGCATTCCTGAAGGTCCCATCCTGTTGTCCTGGATACATTACCTATGCTGTTCTTATACATCAAACCAGCAGTTCTGTAATATAAGGCATTACAAAAATCCATTGCACAGTAAAGCGTTGGAAACCAGTATGCTATGAACACATAATTCCTTATTAAAGGGCCTATACTAGTAACCGCAGCAGATGTTTTGATTAAGTATTGTTTAAAAAAGAAGTCTGTAAGAGGTACTTATTTATACACTATGTATACAGACAGAGAGAATTCTTCGGCAGTCTGCCTTCTCCACCAAATACCAGATTAATTTATTTTCCTGTTTTTCTTTCTTTCTTTTTTAATCATCTGGATATTTTTAGCCCTTGCATTCCATGTTGTGAGGTCACAGGTTTGCATATTTTTTCATCCAGACCTACATTATTTTTATAATTATATTATTTCACTTTCCTCCTGTAACTGACTATTTTTCCCATCCATACTTAATGAGGATCAGTTTCAAAGACAAGCACTTTGCAACTGGGAAGTTTTAATATATCAGGCTTTCTTTAATGAGACACCGCATGCAGCTACTTAAAATGCATAGTAAGTGCAATCTTAGTGCAGATGGGCAATGGTGTAAAACACCTGCACAGTAGTGGTTCTCTCCTCAATAGTCCTTGGGAGACATATATGCTCTTCCATATATGTATCTGCAGCATGATGTTAAGGAACTGGTGCAGAAAAAGAAAAACTAATGCATGCAAAATTCTTAGTACATCATTGAAAGGTCCCTTATTGCCCACAGTGATGGCCTTTCCATATCCCTCTTGGTTACACATGAGGGTGACACAGTACTTATGGTATCTCTATCTAGACAGAAGAAATCCATGATCAGCTAGTCAGCTGCTGGTAAGTTAGGCACATATGGTACCATCTGCTCTGGTAAAGAGAGCTACAGTATGTCATGCTGCAGGTACTGGCTCAGAGAGTGGCCACTAATGTGTTGCTTTGGTATAGTGCTGCAAACATTCTAGCAGCATGTAAACTGGCAATGCTTGGTATTCGGAACAGGCAAATGCACAACACTCCATATCACTCCATGGGTGGGTCCCCTTTCCAGGGGTTTGGCCTTTCCATGACTATACTTACCACCAGATTACTGGTGACTCTCATCCACATGTGACATTTCTTTCCAATTTATGCTGCTATGCCTGAGTTGTATTTTCTGTGCCAAACGTACAGCCCATACCAACACTGACTCAATGAAGCCTCAGCTTCTTTAGCACTATTTTATAAAGTGCTGTTTACCAGCTTGGCCAAGAAACTTGTGCTCAGGTCTGGTCTTCTGTCCTGTACCAAAAGACTGTGCTATGGCAGAAACCTCTACTGCTTCCCCTGTCAAGAAAAGAGTGCTGGCCAATGGCCACTCAGTCTTACTTCTGCTGGCTGACTCCTCAAATGCCAATCCAGTTACTTAAACATTGGTTACCCACATCTTAGGTATTGTCTCTATGGAGCTGATGCTATCAACAGAGGAATTAACTTTATTGTCACAATAACTAATTTAAAGTCCATGATTCCAGTCACACTATGCCAGAACATTTTCCTAATAACTACCACTTTCATTACCTTGCTATTAAACTTCTCACAAGTTCTACACTGGACCTTTTTTCTAGGTGCTGAGAAAGTTCTGAGCTTGTGGAAAAATGTTCTCATTTCTCTATACCAAGTAAGTTTCCTGTGGTGTGGTTCATGTTAGTACAATGGTATGGTGCACCTTAGTACAGAAGTTTCAGTTGTGCAGCCTACATTTTTATATATTTATTTATTTATATTTGTTTACCAGGGTAGTGCACTGATCTCAGTGGACTATTTGCAGACACAGTATGGGTGAATAGGATCACATAAGAAATGAACAAAAATATTTACAGATACAAGGATTTGGTAAAAAACAACTATATACACATATTTACAGATGCAAGAATATGCTACTACATTTAGTTGAAGAAGGAGTTTATAATGTCAAACATGGACAGAAAAATGGAATTATGGTAGTATAACTTTATGGATAAGGTGTAGCCATAATGACTGAGATGGCTTATGCTTCAGTGATAGCAGCATATCATTATACAAAGCAGTATGAAGACATTAGAAGAGGCAAGTGAGAATAGTTTCAGGAAAGGATACCACGGAGAGAAGACAGAGAAAAGGTGAGAGAGGCATGCAGAGGGGAGAGGAGGAGAAAGGAGAAGACAGGTGAGAGATGCAAAGGGAAGGGGGAGTAGGATGAATGAGAGGCAGTAAGGAAGGGGATGACAAGATGAGATAAGGAAGGATGGAATTGGGATAAAGGGGTGTGAAAGAGCTGCGCAAGGATTTAAGTTCCTCAGTATTACTGTGGAGATTTTGCTGATCTTCTATTTTTAGAAGTGTTGGTGAAGCTGGAGACAGATGAGCTCAAGGTACATTCTGCATTACATAAGAGGTAAAATGAATTCAAGTCTCTGAACATACAGGGATGGACAGTACATAGTATCTGCATGGTCCTAATGCACGAGGGACCAAACAAAGACAACCGTGGGTAAATCCTGCATTACCCACACCCAGGCGTGGGTTATTGCTATTATACTATGACATTATTTAAGAAAAGAAATAATTACTTTTCTTAAATAATGACATTGTATAAGGCCTCTTTGCTGCCCTTCCGCAGCTGGCTGGAATCCGCGGCAGTTCTGATGTACTGCGCATGCCTACGCAGTACATCAGAGCTGTGGCCAAAAGCAAAGGAGAAGGCAAGATCTCCATTGCTTTTTACTGTTTCGCTATGTTAAATGGGTTTAACATAGCGAGACAGCTTTAAAATAAGCAACGGAGATGTCTGTTGCTTATTTTAAAGCTGTCTCTCTATGTTAAACCCATTTAACATAGCGAACAATAAAGCAATGGAGATCTTGCTTTCTCCGTTGCTTTTTTTTTAAAACCTGTCTCGCTATGTTAAATGGGTTTAACATAGCGAGACAGCTTTAAAATAAGCAACGGAGATCTCCGTTGCTTATTTTAAACTGTCTCGCATGTTAAACCCATTTAACATAGCGAGACAGTTTTAAAAAGCAACGGAGAAAGCAAGATCTCCGTTGCTTTTACATTGTGTCGCTATGTTAAAGGAGTTTAACATAGCGAGACAGCTTTAAAAAAAGCAACGGAGATCTCCGTTGCTTTTTTTAAACCTGTGTCGCTATGTTAAACTCTTTTAACATAGCGAGACAGTGTTTTAAGAGAAACTTATACTAATGGAAAAAGTCCAGGCGACCGGACCTTTTTCCATTAGTATAAGTCGATTTACAATGTGCACGCTGGCCAATCAGCGTGCACGTTTTGGAATATTAATGGGGGGTCATGGTATAATAGGTGTTTTTATATATTATGAACAAATACATATTTTGCAGACACTCTTCACAACCTGAAATGACATCTCATGAATAGCTGGATGGAAGTATGTAAGTAAAGAATTATGTCAGAACATTTACATTTTCTTTTCAAGCCGTGGGCATGTTACTAACTGGATGTGAGATCATTCCTTAAACAAAAGATGTACAGTATTCAGTACTGTTCTGGCTCAGAGCATTTACTTTAGTGCCAACCTTAGAAGTGCTTTCTGGATACTCAGGGTGAATAAATCTAGTGTGAATTTTTATAAGCTGAAACACAATGTGGAAATCATTTTATGAGTAGTGCTACAAACTGCACCCCCTTAATTATACATATGTTTCAACTTAACAAAAAGTAGTCTAACTATAGACTGTGTGGTAGCTTACAAAATAACAGAGCATCAGTTACAGTTGTGCTTCTCTACGTGTAGTTAGAGATGACAGCTCTTTTCACAGATGAGTCAGATCTTTGTAGTACAGCACTGAAAATCTGTAGCTGTATTTGTTAATTTCTGGGACTTAAGTTGTTCCTTTCATCAATAAAATGCTTTCTTGCTACTGACCATTATGTTATATGATGCCATCAGTGTTATTTATATATTCTGCATAGTAGTAGAGATCCTAATAATCTAATGCTCATGAGTATTGTCTTCACTTTCTAGTTACAATTTTATGTGTGCGTGAGTGGTACCAATATGTCAAAGAAGCAAAAAAAAATCACCCCAAAAATCCATATCAGTTTATTTAAACAGAACAAAACCTCCTGAAGACAGAACCATCTAAAAGCAAATAATTCCAACTACATTTTTAATGAACAATGAATACAACTTCCATGCAGCAAAATGCACCCCATAGATACTATTTTTCTTAATTCTGTGGACGCTGAATCTTGCGGATGCGACATTTATCCTGCTACAGGAAGCAGTGTAGTAGGTATACTTCAGTGTTTCCACCATATGTTTCACACAGTCATGCTCTGAAAATAATTGCAGTCATAAGTGGACTGCCAGATTCATAGACATTATCTACCCTGGCCTCTGCATATCAGACACAGGACAGAAAGCATCTTAGATGTTAGACAGCAATATGTGCGATTCATGAACATTATCATATGCCAGGCAGTACATGAACCATATACCACAGTTAGAAAATGTACATTATACTCTGCATGCTCAGTACAGTATGTGTTTTCACAGTGTACTGAGATGTGCTACAGAAGGGCTGGCAAAAAGGTATAACAAGACAGTCCACAAAGTGTGCAGCAGAGCACGTCAGGCTGTGCATCGTGTATAAACAGAGTGCAGTAAGCAAAGATGAAATGTTAGTGGTGGTGCCATGGATGTGCAGTGTGGCAGCTTGTGTGCCCTGAAAATGTATGGTGCTGTTACCATCAGTAAGGACATGGTAAGGCAGGAAGCTGAGAATGAAACACATGTGCGCACACACACACACACACACACACACACACACACACACACACACACACATGAACAGACATGCATGGACCAGTCATCCATGTATATGATATTGCGTGCATGTGTGTGTGTGTGTGTGTGTGTGTGTGTGTGTGTGTGTTGATTATGATTTGCAGCTGCATGCAGCACATTAGCATTCCTACCTAGTAGGTCCCATTTTCATGTGGTTATCGCTTTGTACGCAATCAACGTGACACGAATGCCCTATACAGGCACTGCCTGATGCATACGAATGCAGAATTTCATTTTTTGATAATTGACAGAATTGCTGGTAACAGGAATAACATACAGGGATGGCATAGCATCCTGAATAGGAAAGAAAAATTTTGGATTATTAAGCTGGGGGGGGGGGGGCTTTTCCCACCCTGACTAAATGATCATTTATAGTGCTTTACTTTTTTCCTGTATGTATTCTTTATTATTATTATTATGTATTTCTATTTTATGTATGTATTCTAAATTATTATCATTTATTTTTACCTAACTGAAGGAAGTGTTGCTGCCAATTTGTGTTTGTTGGGGGGAGGGCTGCTCTTCTCATTGGTGGATGGGTCTATTTATGGAAGAAGAAGGAGTTTTCATTGTGTAAAGGTATGGATAATAAAACTACTATAGCCATTTGTATGGCATGATTTAGTTCTGTCATGTTTTGTGCCTTTTTTCACCCATATGCTGGCCATTTGTGACTGTTATGGCTTTGTACTCAGTGACTGACAATAACTGTTCTGCTGTGCTTTGTAGCCATATAAAACTGTCAGAACGTCAGGCTACAATGGCAAGTTCAAGGAAAATCAGAGCAGCTACAATTCATCCATAGCAGCAATGGATTATGGCATCACTTCTACATATCCTGGGGGTCTGTTCACAACATGTCTGCCTGCATAAACCTTTGTACTTATTTCTGTATGTATTTATTTCCACTTACTGTAATAAGCAATATCTGTACAGCTAAATGTATGTGTGTGCGTGTGTGTGTGTGTGTGTGTGTGTGTCTGTGTGTGATGTGTGCTTGAGATTTTCCTTGTTCTCTGCATACACTATTACTGGGAGCTGTACTACAACCGAATCCATTGTCCTTTGTGGGACGGTATATGACCTATAAGTAGATATTGTGGGACAGCATATGACCTATAAGTAGATGTTTGACAAGGGATTGCATGACTATGTCAGGCAATTATTCAGGTACATAAAATATGTTGTCTGCAAAGTGTATTAGCAGTATATGTCTTTTGATGCTCATTTATATACTTTCTGCACACAACACGCAGATGTTGTACACAGAATCATATAACACATGCAGCCATAGTTCACTGCTTCTACTGAAGCATATCAGTTTTTCTACTTATTTATTTGGTGAAGAGGTGATCATATGCAGTGTGTACCACATATAGTAATTCCACTTTTTTTAATTTTTCCAAATCTTTTGGGTTTCAAATACCATGACAGGAATGGACCCCATCCCTAAGTCAAAGTACGATTAAAGTTCATGAAATTAGTATTGTTTCAATCTTTGATCAGCCAAAAGTACTCTTTGCGGCACCCACAGTGTGCCCAGTAATAACTCCTTCTGCAATTCGTATGGGGTTACATGTACTGGTAATATATCTAAATACAATTGTAGATTCTTTTTTATAAGAACCATTGCTACTACTGCTATTGGAACTATCTGGGTATCTTTCTTCCACATTGCTCTTGTTTCTGCCTGCATATCCTGAAATTTTCTGACTTTGTGTCTCTCTGTACACAAGATACTGGAGTCACTGAGTGTGGCAATTTCGATGATCAATGCTACTTTTGTCCTCTTTTCATGGACCACTATATCCGGTTTTCTAGCATCTATCTTTTCAACTGTTGGTAATGGGTGATCCCATGTGATGTAAACTTCATAATTTTTTACAATGCTTTGTGGCTTATGTTTCCATTGTTTTTCAGCCACTTCAATACCATAATGATTGCACAATCCCCAGTGCAACAGCCTCGCCACATTATTATGCTTTTCAGTGTGCAGTCCTTCTGCCATTAGTATGTCACAACCAGCAATGAGGTGTGTGACTTTTTCCAATTTGGTTTTACAAAGCCTACATTTGTCTGTTTCTCCCACATGGTCAACGGACTTTGTAAACCAGCGTGTATGTAGCCCACTATCTTGGGCCACCAATATTAACCTTTCATCCTTAACCATTTCTGCATTCGTTCCTGATCAACATGAGGTTCTTCCAGAAGTTTTCTATACCTGCAACTATATTTATGCATTTTCCACATTTCTTGCCTTCTCATCTGGTCCTTCACCTTGTATTCTTTCTTTTGTTTTTTTTTTCCACATTCAGTTGATGCACGATTTTTATCTAGTTCTCGTTTGATTTCCATTCCTGCTTGATGCCGATATGCTTCTGCTATATTAAGCAGAGAAGTCCTTTTAGATTTATTCTCCTCATGTTTCAAAACTTTCACTACATTTGGGTCTAGTGAGGTCAGCAGATAAGTGTGGAATCCCACAATTGCCAATCTATACATGTAATCAATTTCAAGGAGGCACATCCCTCCTTTGGAATGGGGAATATATAATCTTGGTATGCACTGATATTTATAAATCATTTGGTGAGCATGAAGCATTCTTCTTGTTTTCCTATCTAATCTAGCCAACATGTTTGGAGCCAGTCAATCACTCCAGAACTGTAAGTTAGTAGAAGAAGAGCAAATTGGTTTATAGCCTTGATTTTGCTCCTAGATGTCAATGCTGTTTTCAGGATTAATTTAAGTCTTCTAAAGTATTCCTTACTAACCTTTATTCACATTTGTTCATGTTTTTTGTTGATCCTTCATCAGTTCCCAAATATGTATACACTCCCTCTTGCTCAAGTTCTTTTATATCACATTATTGTCCCAAACTGATGTTTTCCTAGTGCTACAGTTTTCCTGCTTTAAAAGTTGCTTTTGCACATTTATCAAGGCCAAATGACATTCTTATATCATCTGAAAAAGTTTTGACAACTTGCAGTTATACTTTCAGTTCCTCTTCTGATGAGCTATACAGTTTTAAATCATTGACAAAGAGTAGATGAGAAGTCTTTATACTTTGTTGTTTTCTAGGAGCCAAATTATAACCATCGCCTAAGCTGTTATAGACATCTTAATGGGTTAAGGGCAAGGCAGAATAGCAGCAGTGACAGAGTCACCCTGAAATATCTCCCTTTGAACTTTTATCCCTGAGATAATAATTTGTCCTTTATCATGGCTTAATCTAAGTTGGTCACCAAACAGTGACTTGGTTACCTTTATAAAACATTCAATGACTCAGCAAACTAGGGAGACCTCTTTATGCAATACTTTTATAACCACCTTTAGTAAAGACAGTGACCAACTTAGATTAATTCTCCACAAAAACTGGAGTTTTTTTATAAGGACTCTTCCCTAGTTGACAGAATTGGCCAGTCACGCAGTATTGTTTATAGAAGAGGTACTAATTTAAAAAGTTTTTTTGAAATTAAAAGCACTAAACCTACTTCTAGATTTACTGGAACCTTTATGTGTGGAGCATGTAGGATGTGTAAATACATAAAAACAGGTAATTCCTTTAGAGTACTGAATACATGTAAATTTTACATCAACCATAAGTTGAACTGTGAGTCCAAGAGTGTTGTTTACTTAGCTTCCTGTACCTTATGTCCGGCTTTCTATATAGGGAAAACGGACAGGAAGCTTAGTGAGAGAATTTACGAACACTCTTATGTGATTAGCAAAAATAAAACAGAAAATGCTTTAGCCAAACATGTTTCATTAAATGGTGGACATAGTTTCATGTTCCAAGCTATTGATCAGGTACTTCCTGACATTAGAGGTGGCCCATATCCAGTACTATTAGAGGTACAAGGACTAGAATGGCAGTTAGCAGTTAATGCTTTCTGCTTGTCTGGTTTGAATGAGAATTGTAATATTTCATGTTTGCTTAAATTAAGAAATCTTACACGATAGTGTATTTTTAACGTTTTACTAATGACATTAATATAATCCTTGTATATTGTATACTGATTGCATAAACACTTTTTATTTGAGGTAGTATGTAAGTTTTAAGACTTACTTTAATAGTGTTTGAATTATTGTGCTCTGCACCTTTAATTCATTGCTGCTATTAGTCACATGACTTCATGCTACATGGTTTAAATGCTGTAGAAACTGTGTAACTGCTGTTTTTATCTGTTTGTCTGAAGAAGTTACTTTACTTAAAGTGACAAAAACGTGAGAAAATTTTTTATTAAATTGACTTTACGTTAAATGAAAGTGTTTTTTGGGATTAACATCTTTTTCTGCTGGCTACTGCTGGGCTTCTGTTCTGTTTTGGATTATAAGTAGAAATAAACAGAACATAATCATACAAGAATATAACTGCAGCTGCTCCAAAATGTCACCAAATCAGACCAACTTAACATTTCTGCATAGTAACTTCCACACACTTTAAATGTGTAGTCAGTGTGGAAATTATGCCTTTACACAAGCAGACTTTTGTGAAATGACCTATTCTTACCAGTTGTAATCTCTGCAGTAATGCCTATTTTGACAAAGTATAATCTGCAACTACTGCACCCAGTCCTATCTCTCAAACTGATGTCCTTCCTTACAAACAAAATAAAAACAAAAAAAACAAAAACAAAAAAAAAAACAAACAAACAAAAAAACAAACAAACAAAAAAATATATATATATAGCAAGACCCTTCTATGTCTGGGCAATTTTGATTCTATATCATAGCTCAAAAAATAATAATTTCCTTAGTTATACCAATTTCCTGCCCCACTATTTCTGACAGAGTAGTCTGCAGAGCATTTTTTAAAGTCTGCTAACTCATTGCACACCCAAAAGGTATGTTCCCAATTACCTCTTTCTTCCCCAACACACCTCCAATGTTTGCTGTCTACCCGAGGAAAAATTCTTTGGAGTCTACTTGGGGTATAAAAATACCTATGTAAACACTTCCAAGCAAGGATCCTGAATTTTCTATACTTTGTTGCATTTTTGGGACTTATACATACACCCCCATTGTTTCTTTGCGAATTGCTTATCCCATCTCTCTTCCCACTCTTTTCTAACCTCCTCTACTAGGAGACTTATAGTTATCATGTAATATTTTATATGTTCTACTAATTATCCTTTTTTAACAGCAGCTTCTGTTCTAGATTCTATCAAAAACTCTACGAGAGATGGTCTTTTGCTTAGGATCCCCCTATTTCTTTCTCTTTATCTATACTCTAATATCAATCCTTGAAAGAGAAAGCAGTCTCTAGCCTGCAGTCCAAATAAATTCTTAGCCTCTTTTCCTATCCCACTCTAATTATTTGCCCCCAATACCCTGGTTCTTTTGACAGTTTTCTCCAGTAAATTCCAGCCCCCTCTTGCCTATTGCCTGTATCCCTAAACGCAGATATCCCTATCAACAGAATCTCCTTTCTCCATTCCTGTGTTGGCTTTAAGGTAATATCTTCATTGACCTGACTTTAGGCTCTCCAACTGCTACTGGTTGACATCAACATTTTCTAACTCACAGAACCTTTAAAGTTAAAATAGATACATCATTCTCTGACAATGCTGCATAATAAAAGAGCTTCCTTAGGACTTTATCCCCCCTTTTTTCTTTCTCTTTCTTTATCAACAAGCTACCCTTGGAAGTTCACACTTACCAATGATAATGTAAGCAGGTGACACAATAACCTACAAATCTGTCCCTTCCATCAGCTCTAGAGAATAACATGGGCCTCCTCTCTGAATGGCTTCAAAAGATGAAACTCTTTTTAAACGTCAAAAAACAAAAAACAGAGCAAAAAAGTTATGATATAAGGGACGAAGTTAGGGACTGATGAGAAACTTAAGCCTTCCCTAGACATTAGCAACTTTTCCATAACATCAGTACCAAAACAGGACTAACTGATCACTTTTGATACCTTGGATCTGTCTTGAAAGCCAACTAAACGTTCAGCATCACATAAGCATGAGAAAAACAAAATCTCCAAAACTCTCTTGTGAATGTCACATTTCCTCTGTCCACAAGGTAAAACTGCTATAGGAAAAGGTATTTTACAAACAGGCAGTAATGCCAGTGTGGACATTAACATGGAACTAATGTAATCCCAGGGATGTTGTGAGGCCAGATGCCGACACTAAGCCTTACCACCCCTGGAAGGGCATTAATTTCTGTCAATGCCCACCCTGGAGGGCATTATTGCACTTAGAGAATCAGCTATTTATTAAATTGCTTTGTATTTTTTTATTACTATATCCTTACTAATATTTCAAACTTGCTGTAACATATGTAATGCTACATACATACAAATCTTTCAAGCATGGGCATTAATGCCCTCCTAGCTTGCCAATATACCAAAACACTTGTTCCCATAATAAGTGTCTAGGCTGTTCTTAAAAATATCTAAACTAGTACTTGTTTTAATGTAATTTGGTAGTCTGTTCGATGCATCAGCTACTCTGTCAGAGAACCAGTTAGTACACTTTGCACAATTCAAAATTACAATTCTTGTTGGAGGAAATACTTTACATCCAAAATAAATATTTAATGTCTACACACATGCATGATCATATACATGCACCTTCAGAGGCACAGACAGACAGAAAAAAATACATAGAAACACACACACAGACGCACAAACACACATACATATACAAAAGTCTAAAAACACCCAACAAAAGAAAAATTACTAATAAATCAAATATATCCAGGCTATAATCCAAAATGGGTTGATTTTCTGCAAGACAAGTTTATTAAGCGCTTTCGGCTATGCACAGCGTAGCCTTCATCAGAATACATTGCAAATCACATACTGCTTCATTAAATAAAAGTCAATAACCAATCACACTTGTTATAAATATATAGTTTATTTCTTGTTTATTCTTTCCTGTAAAACTGGGATAATGGAAATACTTTAAGCCTGGGGGAAACATTGCTGCTGTTCTAAACTGCCATTGTGTTTCTTTTTTCTTTAATACATTCTATATATTTATAACAAGTGATGATTTTTGAATGTATATTTAGGATTTTTAAACAGAATATGTTTTTTAGTGGTGAACTGGTTACAGTTTTTTTTTTGTGGAACACAATTAACAATGCTGCTCTAAGAGTTAATAAGTAGTATAGTGGTGGTTGCTTAATTAATTAATTGTTTTATGTCTGTGATTGGTTATTGATTTTTATTTAATGAAGAAGTATGTGATTTACAAAGCTCTGCTTTGTCCTGTTTAATTTTTTCACGACTTTTGGGTTTCTAATTCCATGACGAGAATGGACTCCATTCCAAAGTCAAAGTATGATTTAAGTTCTTGAAATTAGTATTGTTTCAGTCTTTGATGTTAACCAAAACTGCTCTTGGCAGCATCCACAATGTGCCCAGCATTGACTCCTTCTGCAATTCATATGGAGTTACATGTATCAGTTGCATATCGAAATATGACTGTAAATTCCTTTTTATGAGACCCACTGCTTCTACTACTGTTGGAACTGTCTGTGCATCCCTCTTCTACATTCTCCTCATTTCTGCCTGCAAATCCTGGTATTTTATCACTTTGTGTCTCTATGTACATAAGACACTATGATCACTGGGTGTTGCAATTTCAATGATCAATGCTACTCTTGTCTTCTTTTCACAGACTACTATAGCTGGCTTTCTCACATTTATTTTTGAACTGTTAGTAATGGATGATCACATGTGATATAAACTTCATCATTCTGTACAATGCACTGTAACTCATGTTTCCAGTGCTTCTCAGCTACTTAAATACTGGAATGTTTGCACAATCCCCAATGCAACAGTCTTGCTACATTACTATAGTTTTCAGTATACAGGACATCTGCCATTAGTGTATCACACCCAGCAACAAGATGTGCAGCTGTTTTCATTTATGTTTTACAGAATCTGCTGCATGTGCTACTTGTAGAATGTTTGATAAGCTGGTAAATCATTGAGTATTAAAATCAGTCAAGAACTCCAGACATTAAAGTTTCATGCTTCATGTTTTTTAGACAGCGCATGCTGATGTACTACTTGGTACATTTGAAAGTAGCTGGCACATTCTATCTCTGTCTCTTTTTCTCTCTCTTTCTTGCTAACACTCTGTCTTTTTCTGTCTCATATGCAGACACACACACATACACACACACACACACACACACACACACACACACACACACACACACACACACACACACACACACACACACACACACACTCACACACACACACACACACACACACACACACACACACACACACACACACACACACACACACACAGAAGGTTCCTATTAGATGACCGAAGATGCATTCTATCGAATGTGTCTTGGTCAAACTTAAAACAACGAAAAGGCAAAATAGCGAAGTGGCTTTTAAGCAAATTCTTTCCCAGGGAAAGAATTTGCTTGGCCGCTTCCATTACTTTGCTGTTTTCAGCACTGTAGTGCGATCTCGGAGTTGGTATATTTAAGTAGGGGGGAGTTGGGGGGCATAGCCCCCCACCTTATGTATTCTTTCAATTTTTTTTTTTTTGGAACAGCGATTTTTTTCCCCTTGGGAAAAAGAATCGCTGTTCTGAGCTTTTGAGATTGTAAGCTTTCACTTACATGGGGTTGATTATTCATTGTTCGCGTTTTTAAGCTTTCGATGATATAATATAGACCCCACACACATACATACAAAAATCTCATTTACTAATTAGCACATTTTTTTTTCTATCTACTTAACCTATACTCCATGCCAGCCTTTTCAGTTAGACTGACTAAAGGATATCTACCTGCAATCTTTGTTCTCTCCCTGATTTAGGTACTAGCCTTCTTCCACCACACTGTTCATGCCTTCTAAGTCATCAGTTCTAAACTTCGGACAGACCTGCCTTCCACGATAAAGGAAGTTTAATTCATTCAGAACTTTTCACAACTATAAAAATCTTTCTGGCTTTGCTACTTGTAACTGCTTAAACGTCTCACTCTAATCTCACATCTTACTTGTTACCTTATCTGAACAACATATCATTCCCTGTCTTCTCTTCTGCTCCTTGTATTCCTCCATTCCCACCTCCCTTATTCGCCTACTACTTTTCTGATCTGATATATTGCATATACACCTTTTTTAAAGGGGTAGCTTGGATGTTAGCTAATTAATTATTTATAATGTTGCTGACAGTTATGTCCACCTGATTTTTGGACTGAAAACAAGGCTGGCCTTAAAATGACCCATATGAATGAGCACTATATCATGGTTAAGAAAATAAACAAAAATAATAATAATAAATAACTAAAATGACCCTAGCACTCTGACACATGGTGTGCTAAACCTTAACCTTGCCCTATCACATTGTAAGTTTCAGTCAGTGAATCTCCTTGCAGCATATATATATATATATCTATATCTATATATATATATATATATATATATATATATATATATATATATATATATATATATGGTTCCCCTTCATAATCGCAAAATACTGAAATCTCGAATTTCAGTATTTTGCGACCATAAAGGCAAAATTTGCAAATGTTGAAAATGCATAATTGCAAATTCTAATATTTCGAATTTGCGGTTATGGTTTTACGTTACGTGATGTGCGCTGTTTGGTTTAGATGCTGTTCGGAGTAGTGTATGATTTTATGTGGAATCTAAGGTAAGTCAGTGTTTTGTAAGGGTTTTGGGTGGGAGTTTGAGTGTATGTGAGATTGTTTATAAGTTGTATGTGTGGGTTAGGGTAGGAAGGTGAACATATGAGTGTGTAATTGTTGGATGTGTTGGTGTTTGTGTGTGTGTGTGTGTGTGTGTGTGTGTGTGTGTGTGTGTGTGTGTGTGTGTGTGTGTGTGTGTGTGTGTGCGCTCTTGAGGGACTGTGGAATGTCTGGGTGTGAGTGTACTGTCTTTTACTGTTTGTGCGATCTCGAAGTTAAGTTTGTATATATAATTTGGGTGAGGGGTGCAGGGGGGCTTGCCCCCCTGCTTATGTGTAGTGTAGTTATGTGGATGTCTGTTGTTTTGTTTTTGTGTGTTTATTTGTTTTGTAGTGTGGGTGTTGTGGTATATGTGTGGTGTGGTGCATGTTGTGTGTTCAGGATTTGTAGTTTCAGGAATGTGAAGGTTCGGTGTTTGAAGGTTTTGCCTTTATGGTCGTGAAATACTGAAATTCGAGATTTCAGTATTTTGTGATTATAAAGTGGATCCATATACATATATATATATATATATATATATATATATATATATATATATATATATATATATATATATATATATATATATATATATATATGGTTCTAGGTCATAAGATCGACAGCCACGTTCACCGACAACAGAAATATCGACACCACATTATCGACAAACCATAAACACGACACCTCACATGCCCGACAAACAGGTAACCAACGGTCCACAAACACGAAACCCCATACACTGCACACACCACAATAACAACAATCAACTAACAAGACACATCCCCTTATCCAAAACCACACACAGAACACAAGCACACCAAAATGCTCACAGACCCACACTAAACATCACACACACAACTATGTACAACCCTAACCCAAACCCTTACCCTAAGGTCTGTCACTATCGCACACTCAGCTAACCCGCCCTAACCCTAACTCACTTAACCCACCCCTAACCCAAAAATACCACTACGCACACTTACATAACCCGCCCTAACCCTAACTCACTTAACCCGCCCTAACCCAAAAACTGCCACTACCGCACTTACCTAACCCGCCCTAACCCTAACTCACTTAACCCACCTAACCCAAAAATACCACTACACACTTACCTAACCCGCGCCCTAACCCTAACTCACTTAACCCACCCCTATCCCCACAGACTGTCACTATCCACACTTACCTTACTCGCACCCTAATGTCCGTCACCACCGCATACTCACACAGCCTTCATTCCAAGACACTATCCCTGCCGTCGGCGTTTTCATCTGTAGCGTCGGTCTTCCGAGTGTCGATCATCTGGCGCCCGCTAATCCGTTGTCGGTGATGTCGGCTGTCGATCTTCTAACCTAGACCCATATATATATATATATATATATATATATATATATATATATATATATATATATATATATACACACACACACACACATATATATATATATATATACATGCATTATAAACACATACTTCATTGCTTCATAGTAGCTTCTATATGCAGTAATGTTGCACATCAAATAGGAAGCTGTTGCAATGGCATATTTCCTGTAAGTGCTGGCAGTAATGCTGCACATTAAATAATGTACATGAGTTACAAGTGAGTATGCCAATTTAAACTATGTTCCAAATGTGCACCACATGTAGCTGGAATTATGACAATCTGAAAGTGAAGGCAATGATGTATACTAGGCAAAATGGTTATGCTCAGGGATTGGTAAAGGGACCTAACTTCTCTGTGTGGCAAATATGAACTATGTCTGTTTGTGGAGGATGCCAGGCTTTCTGACATTAAGCCAGTACAAGAGGTGGAGTGTAAACTATCCATTTGGAAATCTATATGCTGAGCCATGGTGGATGACAGTGGGATCCCTTGTGCCAGGTTTCAGAGCCATCACAATTGGACAGGGAGACACTGACACATTTGCTGGAGGCCAAAGCAAACACCCTTCTGTTTGAATTTAGTGAGTATGTGTTCTTGTTTGTACATGTCATCAGGCCAATTAATTTATTTTATATTTTTTCTGAATTTTTATTGATGAGAAATACAACAACCCCTCCAAAAAAACTAACAAACAAACAATCAAAAAAAAAACAGGGTAGAGAATACAGACTAGAGAAATGGAGGGCAAAACTTGAGATGGGGTAACAGAACAGGAACATAGCCAGGTATAATTTGTTTACCAACAGTAAAGCTACATCCATATTGAGGATAATGATTGAGTCTCTGATCATAACCAACTTGCTATGTGTTTGATATGGATCTACTTTGGAAGCTTGAACTTTCAAAATTTCGAACTTCATATGGTCAAGACCATAACATCGAAGATTTGAAAGTTTGAAACTTCAATAAAAAAGAATAAAAACATTTTTTTTACATTTCTACAGGGGGACAGCCCCCCTTCCCCTTCACACCCCCTGCTAATTAAATATACCAACTCTGAGATCGCACTACAGTGAAGAGAAAAAGAAGTCATGTACCTACCATAAAGTTCCATGTTAGTTGTCT
Source organism: Protopterus annectens (assembly GCF_019279795.1). Classification (NCBI taxonomy): domain Eukaryota; kingdom Metazoa; phylum Chordata; order Ceratodontiformes; family Protopteridae; genus Protopterus; species Protopterus annectens. The sequence goes on from NC_056749.1 coordinate 202,101,639, forward strand.
TCATCTCGCCTTCTTTCTTGCTGGTAGGGATTGGAGCCGATCCTCGGCTCCGACTCGGCCATCTTCTATAGCTCCAGAGCTGTTTACTGGCTCAAGGCTACCCCTTATCCCATGATGCCTAGCACTAGCTACCCAGATCTCGTTAGTAAAACTAACCCCAGACATAGCCAGAGAATCAACCTGTCCAAACAAACAGGCTGAGCATACCTGTCATACTCTCTAAGTCAGTAGAGGAAACAAACCAGAGAACACTCAGCCAGTGAAACCAGAACTCCTCTCAATCCAATAGGACAGGCGGACGGAGGGTGGGACGCAAGAAAGAAGGCGAGATGAAGACAACTAACATGGAGCGTTATGGTAGGTACATAACTTCTTTATGTTAAGTTGTCTATCTCGCCTTCGTTCTTGCTGGTTGGGACAGCATCCCTAGCACCTACAATCCTGGATGGCTCATTGGAACAGACTCTTCAGAACAGTGGAACCAAAGTCAGCTCTGCTCCTGGAGACCATATCTAGTTTGTAATGAGAAATAAAGATATGAAGATTTGCCCAAGTAGCTGCTGCACAGATAGAATCCATGGGCAACCTAGATTGGAAGGCTACAGAGGTGGCCAAAGCCCTAGTAGAATGACCTTTCGGTTTTATAGGCAACTCTTTGTTTTTCAATTGATAAATGAAAGCAATAATATGAGATCACCACCTGGATAAGGTCACTTTGGAAACTGGAAGACCTTGTTTGCCCAGAGCATAGGAAAGGAATAGTTGGTCTGACTTCCTTATGTCCTTCGTCCTATGCAGGTAAAAACGCAGTTGTCTATGAACATCTAATTGATGTAATTTGTATTCTGCCTTGTTGGTGTGGTTGGGAAAAAACACAGGTAGGTCTATAGATTGGTTTAAATTATTTTCTGAGCAGACTTTTGGAAGGAAAGAGGGATTAGTCCTCAGAGCTACCCTGTCCTTATGAAAAACTAAGTATGGAGGACGGTCACATAGTGCCTGAAGTTCAGAGATGTGTCTGGCTGAAGTAATAGCTACCAGAAAGAGAGTTTTCCAAGATAGAAACTTAATGGAGCAGGATGCTGCAGGTTCAAAAGGGGCAAAATTAAGGAGGTCAGTACCAAAGTTAGGTCCCAATGAGGAGGGGGATCTCTCACTGGGGGTCTAAGGAGAGTAGTCGCTCTTAGGAAAGCTATACATAGCTTATGAGACATGATGTTTGCATTAAAGAAACCAACATGAAAGTTTGAAATGGCCACTAATTGAACCCTGATTGTAGCAGAAGCGGATCCAGAATGAAAAAGTTCTTCTAGGAACTCCAAGATTTCATGGACTGGGCTGAAAGGGGATCTATGTTCCTAGCCTCTGCCCAACAAGAAAAATGTTTCCACATTCTAGTGGTGGACTTGTGCGAGGAGACAATAATTTCACGTACAGCCGGGGAAATGCTGAGAAGTCTGGCTAAGGTTGGAAGTGGAGCAACCAAGCTGTGAGCTGGAGTGTTTGGAGGGATTGATGCAGCCCGCCTGATTGATGAATCAGCAGGTCTGAAGTCGGATCCAGAGTCCAGGGCTGATCGAGAAGGTAATGGTGCAGGAATGGGAACCATATCTGTCGAGGCCAGTAGGGGGCAATGAGGATCATTTTGCAACCCAACGATATTGCTTTCTGCATGAGTTTTGGTATCAGGGGAAATGGAGGGAAGGCATAAAGAAGTCCATGAGGCCAATCGTGGACTAGAGCGTCTCTGGGTGTGTGACCTGGAAGCGGAAGAAGGGAAAAGTAGTTGCTGCATTTGCTGTTGAAGGGGGTGGCAAAAAGATCACAGCAAGGCTGTCCCCATTTGCGGAAGATAAGATCCACAACTTCCTGATTCAGAGACCACTCATGAGGCATGAGGATAGCTCTGCTGAGCCTGTCCGCTATGACATTGGACTTCCCAGGGATGTGCTTCACAATCAGAAAACGTTGGGAGGAAATCACCCACTGCCATAGTCTGAGTGCTTCTCGACACAGGGGGTAGGACCTGGTTCCGCCATGCTTGTTGATGTACCATACCATTGACATGTTGCCTGTTTGAATTGCAATGGTCCCGGAAAGAAGAGAGTCTTGAGGAGCTTGCAATGCTAGGAGCACGGCTCTAATTTCTAGGATGTTTATGTGCAGATGGTACTCGTGAGGTTGCCAAGTGCCTTGGACTGTCCTGCCCAGATAATGCCCACCCACCCTATCAGGGAGGCATCTGTGGTCACTGTGGCTACCGGAGGGGGTTGAATGAAGGGTCTGCCCTGAGTCACTAGTGGGGAGACCATCCTCCATGAAAGGTGCCTTTTGCATGCTTCTGTAATCAGGATCATGTGAGACATGGGCAGCTCTTGGAAAGACCACTGTGTGAACAGAAGCCACTGAAGGATCCTCATGTGAAAGCGGACCAATGGGATTAGAAGAATTGCCGCTGCCATGGAACCCAGAGTTTGAAGGACAAATCTGACTTGGATCCTTTTGCTCTGCATCAGAATTTGCACTTGCTGGTGAATTAAAGATACCCTGTCTGGCGGAAGCATTGCGGACATGTTCCTTGTGTCTAAGTCTGCACCTATATAGGTGATAGATTGACAGGGCAACAAGGCAGATTTTTCGATGTTTATTGTGATGCCTAGCTGGGAGCAGATTGAGATTGTGTAGTACCTGGCTTGTAGAAGTTGATGCCTGGAAGTAGCAGTTAGGAGCCAGTTGTCTAGATATGGAAACACCTGGAATCCTTGATGTCTCAGGTGAGCCGTGACCACTGCTATACATTTGGTGAACACCCTGGGGGCTGTGGTGAGACCAAAGGGTGGGGCTCTGAACTGATAATGACTGGCTCCCAGCCAGAAGCAAAGGAATCTCCTGGAGCACCTGTCCATTTTGATGTGATAGTACGCATCCTGAATATCTATGGAGCACATCCAATTGTCCTGACCCAGAAAGGGTAGAATGGACTGTAGCGTGACCATCTGAAACTTTGTTCTTTGAACAGACTTGTTTAGTCTGCTGAGATCCAGAATCGGTCTCCAGTCCCCTGTATTTTTTGGTACCAAAAAGAACCTTGAGTAAGTTCCGGATCCGTGTTGGTCTGCCGGGACTTCCTAGATGACTCTTTTTTCTAGCAATTTTGAAATTTCTATGACTGCTTGGTTCCTCAGATTGGGTGGAACATCTGGGAGGAATTTGCTTGACGGTAAGGGGGGTTGAGAGAAAGGGATTTTGTAACCTCCGGATATAATTGACTGTACCCATTTGTCTTGCGTAAAACTTTGCCAGGTTTTTTGGTACAGTGAAATTCTTCCCCTGACTGCCTCCAGAGATGGGCAGCCAGGCAACCCTTCAGGGATGCTGGAAGGGCTTCTCAGAGAAGGATTCTCTGCTGCCCTGGTTCTGCGGACCCCCCTCTGCCATGAGGGCAGCGTCTGTTGTTGTTGTTTCCTCCTCTGCCCCTGGAGGAAAAATCGCTACGTGTGTCAGTCGGGACTCCCTGGGATTTTTGGAACCACATTTTAACACTCTTCTGACCCTTGGGATATGGTGTGGAAGGAGTGGAAAAATGGACTCCCATGGCAGAGAGAGTCTTGCCTTCTTGCTCACACCTAGTCAAAGTGTCTTTCACCTGTGGACCGAAAAGAAAGGAACCATCAAAGGGGGTGTTGGTGAATGATGCTCTAAAGGGTTTCGCAAAATTACACAGTTGCATCCATGCATGTCTCCTAAGGGCCACGCCTGTACCTGTGGCTCTGCTTGCACCATTGGCTGCATAAGAAATGAGCCTCATGGAGGAGTTGACTACAGAATTAAGGGTCGCCAGCTGGGAAGCCACTTTAGCTTAAGCCCCTTCAGCTGATGCATCTTGAATGGGTATCTCCGAGCTCTTTAAGGAGATCCCTCTGAAGACGGGTAAAATGGCATAAGTAATTCAGTGACCTCATTGAAAAGGTCGCTGAAGCAAACATTCGATTCCCGTATCTGTCCATAGTCCTAGACTCCTTGTTAGGAGGATGGACAGATGAAGAAGTTTCCGCTAACTCCTTTCTAGTGGCTGCTGTTACCACCATGGCATCCACAGGGACACCTTTGGTAAGGAACTGCCTATCAAGGGGTGCAGTGATAAATTTAATAGGTCTCCTCGGGGTTGGTTCCACTGTATCCAGGGCTGACCAAGCCTTTCGAGCCACCACAGACATGAGTGGATCAAAAGGCAGAGAAACCCAGGAGGTGGAAGGTCGGGAACCGAACGCATCCAGGAATACAGGCTCATCCTCGGTAGGAGCTAGGGGATTCCAGTTCCCCCTCTGCTTAAGCATTTCGAGGATGTTCAAAAAGGAAACATCTTCAGAGGGGGATTTCGGGGACCCTTCCAAATCATCTAAGTCTGTATCCGAAGTGACAGACTCAGGGGAGTCAATGTGCTTCCTCTTGCACTTCTTCTTACGAGGGAGCTCCTCTGAATGATCAGGGGAGGCCTCAGAAGAAGAGAAAACACCCAATGGGGTGCCCTGGAGAGCCAGTTCCCCACACTTGGGGTCTAGAGGAGGAGCAGATGTTGTCACAGGCACTACAGGGGATGGAGCCAGTGGGGTCGATCGTGGAGCTGACTCAGAGGCCAGCAGGCTCCTCATGACATTGAAGGCATCCCTGCCATGATGCAGAGAAGGATCCGGTTCCGAGGAAATCGGAATCCTTCTCCACCCCGAGGGAGACGGCTCCAAGGCTGATGTAGGAGCCGAACTCACCTGCACCGAAGTTCCGAGAGGAAGAACGGGGCCAGACAAGGGTCCGATGCCACTTGCCCCCTCGGAGCCGATGAGGGAGTCTCGGAGCCCAGATTCGTCGGTGGACGGTGCCATTGAGGGAATCGGAGCCGACGATGGAACTGAAGGAGAAATAGTTATCAGAGCCGACGGTCCCACAACTCAAACCCCAATGAACTCCGTCTCCAAGCTCAAAGGAGTCAGAGGAGGAACATCGATAGAAGAGGATGAGCCAACACCTGTTGAGGAGGGCTGGACAAGATCTTGGCAAGTGCCTGTGATTTCAGCAACCTACTGACCACTCTCTCCACATCGTGATCCGAGAGCCTAGAGGACCGAGAGGAGTGGGAAGATCTGTGACTGCTCTCACTCTGAAGCAAAGGAGACCAAGGAGCTGAATGTATGGATTCCAGGGAAGGGGACCTTAGCCTTTTGTGGCTCCACGACGGCTCCGAAGACACTGATGGAGCCGACGGGGAGATAGTCTCATCGGTTCTGGCCGGAACCGAAGTAGCAGGTGATGTTTGAACCAATGACAGCTCTGAGCTTGGAGCCGACGATTTGGTCAGTTTGGGGGATTTCACAGGCTGAGTCTTGGCCGGTGAATCCTGGGGCTTTAAAAGACCCCTGAGAATAAGCTTATTCTCCTGCAGAACTCTTGGACTAAATGCATGGCATATAGAACAAGGGTCCTGCAGGTGCACTGTGCCTAAGCAATAGACGCAAGAAGTGTGCTCATCTGTCAGAGACATTTTCTGACATCATGAGTCACACTTCTTGAATCCAGATACCTTGGATTCTTTAGACATATCCAACAAAGTACCTCAAGAGATACTACACTGATCTTAGCCAAAAAGCCAATAAGCGAACAACAAAATACCACAACATAATATCAACAAAAGGGAAAAAAAATACCCAGTCTACTACAGCTAAAGCTATATATATATATATATATATATATATATATATATATATATATATATATTTTTTTTTTTTAAACTAGGAAGCCTCTAACTTAAACGGCTACCTAAAAGGGAAGAGAGAGAGGGGAGGGGAAGAACTCTCTAAATTAAACGAGTTCTAAAGAGGAGGAAAGGAACAACAGCACACTATACTAATGACAATAGAATACGACTAAACGTTAACTATAATTCTTAAGAAAAAAGCTATTTCTGAAGAAAAAAAGTTCTATAATAAACTTATACAAGCCTGAGCCAGTAAAACGACACCTTGCAGCTGGAGCACCAAACAAGATCTGGGTAGCTAGCGTTAGGCATCATGGGATAAGGGGTAGCCTCGAGCCAGTAAACAGCTCTCGAGCTATATAAGATGGCTGAGTCAGAGCCGAGGATCAGCTCCAATCCCTACCAGCAAGAATGAAGGCGAGATAGACAACTTAACATCAGTAAATTTCCCATTCCGCACTGTACAGTTATCTCTATTTAAACTGTTCAAAGTTTATAAACTTTGATCTTATGGTCTCAACCATGTGAAGTTTGAAGTTTTGAAATTTCAAGCTTCCAAAGTAGACCCATTTGAGACATACATATCAAGAAATTCACCTTGACAGCTTCCCTTTGTTTCACTCTCATTTTATATCTTGACATCCATGTTGAGAAAACACAAGTGAGTTATGAATGGAGACACTCAGTCATAATTCTTCTTTTTTATCACATGGATTCTAAGCTTCCCTGACATACCACTAGTTGCAGAGGGAAAAGTGTAGAAGCATACAATGTTTGGGTCTATATTAGTAACTTGAATACTTACCTTATCGAATCCCTAAACATCAACCCGTCCTTATCGAACCACAAAAACATCGAATGTCCAGAAGAGCGAAACCGTAAACGTCGAATCATCACGACTGGCCTTCTGCGGTATAGCTCCGTAAGGTAAATGTGCGATAGTCATGGACCTTAGGGTTAGGGTGCGGGTTAAGGTAAGTGCATAGATGGTAATGTATGTTAGATTTAGTGTAGGGTTTTATTAAGTGTATGTGTGTGGATTATTTAGTTTGTTTGGGTTTAGCTTTTTAAGGTAAGTGTGCGATAGTTACGGACCTTAGGGTTAGGGTGTGGGTTACGTTAAGTGCATACTTGGTGGTATATGTAAGATTTAGTGCAGGGTTAGAAGTAGGGTTTAGGTTAGGGTTAGAAGTGGGGTTTGGTTAGTGTATGTATGTGGTTTATTTAGTTTGTTTTTGTAGATAGTATGCAGCGGGTGGTGGGGTGGGACAAGTATGACAGTTCGATGTTTGAATTTCATGGTTTAGGGCGTTCTGTGTTTATGTGGTTCGATGAGGACGGGTCGACGTTTAGGGATATGATAAGGTAAGTGTTCATGTTTATAATATAGACCCCAATGTTTTACAGCTTTGAAAGCCCATAAACACTGAGGACTGTGACACAGGCAGTGGGTAGAGGCAAAGTGCTTTTCTGATAAGAACCGGCTTTAAAAGCAATTAGACACTTCACTCTGCCACAGTGTGTGTGAGTGAACAGTTTATCATAACTTTTAAACTTTGAAAAATGCTTTGTGTTCTGTTCTGTGTTGACTTAACAGCCCTGAAAGGTGCTTAATAAAATTTTAAGTGTCTTCCTTACATCAGATGTGTCTGTTGAGCTAATAAAATGGTCTTCTGTACAAGGTGGATGACTGGCATGAGCTTGCCATGCTGGTGAGTGATATTACAGACATCACATGTTCTGGTGAGTAGTGTAGACATTATTACATTGAGCTACAATGCCATAATTTTGACCTGCTTTGTCAGTGGGATGCAGAGGTTAAGGGCAGAAAGACAGAATTTTACTGTAATACTTTTTCAGTTTCTTTTCATAAATCCACAAGTGTACTAAATTCTCCCCAGTTTGTCTTACAATAGAGGTGGTGAGCTAATATGGGGGGAATGTTGTAGGAGGCAAGCAGAATCCTTTTGGCAGCAGGGTGCATGTCGTACATGTTGTACTGCATACTGTATTAATATTATGTGTAACATATGGGTGTACTAATGTGTTTTCTTTCTGTTTCTCTTACTTCTGCAGATACCCTGATGGTGACAGAAGATCAGTGATGTGCCAATTGATGCCACTGGTGATGTGACAAAGGAAACCTGGAGGGCTCATTGGTGGTGCCTGTGGCTACTACTTGAGGGGCACAGAAGCTATCTTTTGATAGTGGCCTGGAGGAATCTATTGGTGACAGTTCTGTAGGTTGGTATCATCTGAGGTGCACTGTCACAAAGATGCTTACCTCATCACCATGAAATGCACACTGGCATGGCTGGTTTTGTCATATGACAGGCATGCCTCAAGGTTAGGATCGAGGATAAGATATAGTGTTGTCTGTATGTCCAGGTGTGTCTTGTGTAGTGGCAGTGTTATGGGATGGATTTAATGAAAGTAAGGTCTAGGGTTAAGGCTGAGGAAGGGGGCAGCATTATAGGATTAAACACCCATAACTGGCCAGATGCATTTTCTTTGAATGTGGGTTTCAATGCTCTTTCAGTGAATGTGAGTTTCAAAGGTAGAAAAGTTTTAATCCTAAATTTGTTTTCATTGTGAGACTGTATTACTTTGTTTAGCAAACGTTTATCAGTGTTTGTGCTATAAAATTTAAAATAAAAGTTTTAAATTAAATCCAAATATTTGTACTCAGTGTAGAAGTAAGGCAGAAAGCAGTATGCATACAGAGTTGAGAACAGTGTTAGTGGCAGCTGGGAAGAAATGGAGAAATAGCCAAGTAATGTGACACTGGAATGGCTGTGTGGGAGGGAAGGGGGTACCAAAATTACATGCATATTGCTTTCACATACATGTCCAGAATTCTTGACATGCAACGTTGGCAACCCTATCCTGGTTGGAACAACATGAAAGAGCATTTGATGTCCTGAAACAGAAAATTGCCAGTCCACCCACACTGAGATATTATGATGTTTACAAATCCTTCCTGTGATGCTTCAAAATTTGGTCTTTTTTCAGTCATTCTTTAAGAGGGCAGACCAGTAGCCTATGCATCCAGAACTCTAACCCAAACTGAGATGCTGTAAACACAAATTGAAAAAGAGTTTTTGAAAATTGTGTTTGCTTGTTCAAAGTTCATTGATTATATTCATTATTCAGTTTCTGTCTTATACAAGTGGTACAGTGAATTATTTTCTGTTTAAACTGTGAGCTTTGGCCAGCTAAGACCTGTATGCAATCAACTGAACGCATAAGTGAAGTTAAGTAAATTTTTATCTGCAGTTTTTTCAAATAATACATGATTTAAATTAATTTGTTTATGTTGCATTGAGCAATATCTAGCTGGAAGTTGTGACTGTTTTTTCAGTTAAGGCTTGTTAAAAAACCTGCATAGCCAGTGATAAGTGGGGGTAGTTTACTTCATTATTATTCAGTTTCTGTCTTATACAAGTGGTACAGTGAATTATTTTCTGTATAAACTGTGAGCTTTGGCCAGCTAAGACCTGCAAGCAATCAACTGAATGAATAAGTGAAGTTAAGTAAATTTTTATCTGCACTTTTTTCAAATAATACATGATTTAAATTAATTTGTTTGTGTTGCATTGAGCAATATCTAGCTGGAAGTTGTGACTGTTTTTTCAGTAGGTCCCCACCCACCCTCCGTGTTTTTGTTTTGGTGTTAATCTTGGTGGCTTTGTAACTGCCCGCCCCTCTTGTAAATTTGCACTTGGATACTCTTCCTGGGCCCATCTCATTTGCTCACTCAAAAAAAAAAAAAAAAAAAAAAAATTTTATCTGCTTTTACTGTATTTGTGGTTCTTCCTACTTTATTTTGCTTTTGCGTCATCTTAAAAGTACTCAGGTTTATTTATTACTGCTTGGTGTAACTCATTCTAAGCCTTTTAGTTTAAGCACTTGGGCTTCAGACCAGTTGTTTTACATTAAGAAGGTTTGTGGTCTGTACTGTAGTGGCAGAATAGGTAGCTTACATCCTTCTAAGTTGGGAACTACTGATTGAGGGCTCAGTGTCTGTTATTCTAAAAGTGTATTAATTCTGGTTTAAGCACTTGGGCTTCAGGCCAGTTATTTTACATTAAGGGGGTCCGTGAACTGTTTGAACTGTTTCTTACTGAAATTGGTACACTTTGTTTGCTGTAGCATAGACTAGATCCAGGCCTGCTGAATCTAGCTTTGTTTGTATGCTTGTTGTTTGCTTGTTATTTCCCTGAAACGCTAATTCCTCCTAAAATGCGGATTTTCAGCGCTTCTGTGGATCCCAAGTGATATCTGCATTGCTTACTGTACTTATTTCCTTGTTTCACTTGAAAGATTGTTACTGTTTGTCGTTCTTGCATTTAAGTTACCTGTAACACATTGTATTTAAGTTACCTGGCACTTGCTCACTAAAGCAATTATATAAGTCAACACTAAAAAATTAAAAGCACTACACCCTCACAAACTCCCCTTGAGTACCTTGTTCCCCATTGGTCCTTTTTTCAATTATAAAGGAATTCCCAATACTATTCTAGAATGTCCAAAGGTCAGTTGTCAATCTCCTCTCCGGTCCAGCTGGTGAATCTGGGAATCTTGAGGCAAAGTTACAACTGCCTCATGTATACAGACAACCCTCTCCTCCTCCCAACAAATTCCAACACATGTGAGAGATGCAACCATACAGCCAAACTGGAGGCTAAGCTCTCTCAACTCAGTACTGGCGTAACCAGTCAGGAGGAGAAGGAAACCACACTCACTACAATTCCAGTCTCACATAGACCTACCATAACAGCAAACCAAACACATAAACACACAAAAACATACTCGGAGGCTCTAAATAAAAATCTGCCTAAGCAGCAGAGACCTCAAAAGCAGACACCCAAGCAACCGCTACCCCAAAACAAAACACGTGCAACACATAGCTCACAAAGCCAGTGTGCGAACAGTCACAGCCCTTAAGGCTAAACAACACACCTGATACACTTGTAATAGGTGACTCTATCGTCAGGCACACTGACGTCCCGCTCACCAGGCTGAACAAGGAGAAGGTCACGGTGAGCTGCCTGTCGGGCGCTGGGATCCGCCACATAACACAAGCACTCAGGTCACTCCAAGGCAAGTACAAATATGACTCAGTCATTGTCCATGCTGGTGTAAATGACCTGAGATGTACCTCCCTGGACTACATGAAAAGAGACATAGAGGAGCTCTCTGAGAATGTAGCCCAGGCCGGTATGACCCTGACCTTGAGTAGCATCTTACCCTCACCAAGAATGATGCCACAATATGAAGACAAGATGATAAATTTCAACAATTGGCTTAAGTATTGGTGTCATTCAAAGGGGATCCAATGCCTGTCAGCCTGGGATGACATGCTCGACAAGCCACGATGCTTCACTAGGGATGGCTTGCACCTGTCACCCCTGGGCTTTCAGATATTAGCAAAGGCTCTTGCTACCCCCATAGTGCCTTTTTTAGGCAAGGCTCAAAAGGCAAACCCACCTCCATAGGTATCACAATGGATAAGAAACTAACAGTAATGCTACTCAACGCCAGAAGTCTAAACCTCAAGATACACACACTCGAAACTCTCCTTAGCATGGAGAACATTGATATCTGTGCAGTAACAGAAACCTGGTTCAAGGCTCCCGAGAGCATCCCAGCACTACCAGGTTATACCTCATACCATGCTTTTTGGCCCCAAAACTTGGACCGAACGACAAAAGGAGGGGGAGTATCAATATTCGTCAAAGATACCCACACCTCCAGGTTGGTGGCACAGCACGAAGCATCAGAGACTATCCATGTGCAACTAACAGTGGGTAAAACTGCCTTCCAGTTTATAGCCTGCTACAGACCACCCTCCCAAACTCAGGAATCCCACTCGGCCTTCCTAAGAACACTGGAAAATATAAAGGTCTCTCCAAACACCATTATATTGGGCAACTTCAACTACCCAAACATAGACTGGGAGCATTACTCTAGCTCCAACACCCTAGCCCAAAGGTTCCTAGAATTTATAAACTCAAATGCTATGGAACAACTTGTTACCACTCCCACAAGAGGGGAAAACATACTGGACCTGATCATCACCAACATGGGGACTCTATGCTCCAGACCAGAAGTGTATCCCTCACTGGTAAGATCAGACCATAAACTAATCTCACTGGATATTCACATCCCAACCCCACCCCTTGCCCAGAAAACCACAGTGAAAAACTTCTCTAAAGCAAATTTCACACTCCTCAAAACCGAGGTGGAATCCTTCAAAGCCCCCGGGCCTGTGGAAAATATGGCCCAGACCGCAGAATCCTTTATAAACACATTCTATGAACACCTTCAGGAATGCATGGATCATGCAATCCCAAATAAAACCAAGACCCAATCCTCCAAAGGCAGGCGTCCTGTCTGGTGGACCCCAGCCATAAACAAACTATACAATAGAAGGAGGAAGCTACTACATGATAGAGCAAAATCCCAAAAAGGGAAGGCATCTCTGATCAGTATTAGCAAAAAACTACGGGCACTCATAAAATCGTCTAAGGCCAGCTTACAGAGAAAAATTGCACAGGACACTAAGGATAATCACAAGGCTTTCTTTAGTTATGTTAGGAACCTGGGTGGGAATTCCCAGATATACTCAGAATTAGTCCAAAATGACAAAAAATACACCGAACCCACAGACATTGCCAACATCCTAGCTGACAGGTTCAGCGCAAATCCACCCCCCCACCAAAAGGGCAAATATCTATCCCAGCAGAGTGCTGCCCCCATGACATCTCAGATGCTCAGGTAAGAGCCGCCCTCTCCAAAGCAACAAACACAGCATCAATGGGACCAGACGGTGTCCCGGGCTGCATCCTACATGAACTCCAAGAAGAGCTAAACCCAAACATAAAACTACTGTTCTGTCTCAGCCTTACTACAGGATATGTACCCAAAGAGTGGCGTACAGCAACAGTGGTCCCTCTCCACAAAGGTGGTGCCTCAACGGATCCTGGAAACTATCGCCCCATAAGCCTGACTAGCTTGGTCTGCAAAGCTATGGAAAGGATCATCATGGACCTCATAAATAAAGATATTGGGGACCTACAGACAATGGATCCTACCCAGTTTGGCTTTGTTAAGGGCAGATCCTGCCTCTTAAACCTGGTCGATTTCTTTGAAACAGTCACCAAGGCCATTGACGAGGGGAAGGTGGTCCACACAGCCTACCTGGAACTCGCAAAAGCCTTCAATACAATACCCCACTCGGGCATTATAGATAAGCTCACCAGCTTAAATATAAACCCCTATGTCACTAGATGGGTTGCAAACTGGCTCAAGGACAGAACCCACATGGTTAGAATTGCTGGAGCCATGTCAAACTCCAAACCAGTTACAAGTGGCGTCCCACAAGGCTCAGTTCTGGGACCTCTCTTGTTCGGTATATATTTCTTGGAGGTACAGGCCAACATGGAAGGACTGTGGCTGACCAAGTTCGCAGATGACTGCAAACTGGGCGCCATAATCGACTCTCCAGCCAACACAAGCATCCTCCAAAAGGGCCTCATAGAAACAGACAACTGGTGCCAGAGCCATGGCCTCAAGCTAAATGCCAAAAAGTGTATAGTCATCCCCTTTGGCAAAAACAAAGTGCCCACAAATTACCACATAGGTGGTAAACCATTAAGTACGGAAGAAGTAATTAGGGACCTGGAGACCCAACTTGATAGCAATCTCTCATTTGACAACCACGTGGCCAAAGTGGTTAGAAAAACATTTTATATAGCCCACCTAATCATGAAGGGATTCACATCTAGATCAGGGGAGGTCATCGTGCCTCTTTACTCATCCCTCATCAGGCCCATAATTGAGTACAATGCCCCTTTTGGGATGTACCTTACCAGACACCTGCAGCAACTGGAAAGACCCCAAAAGTACCTCACCAAGAGGATCAGAGGGCACAAACAGATGCCATATGCTGCCCGGTTAAAGAAACTCCAGCTCTACTCAGTGGCATACCGCCTGCTCAGAGGCGATCTGTGCCTGACATATAAAGCCATGTCCAACCCGGAGTTAATGGACATGCTGCACCTCAGAAAATCCAAATCCCATCGAGCTACTTGCTCGAGAGACTTGAACCTCAGCACTGAAATAAATAGGACATGCTGGAGTGACAGATTCATAACCCAGAGGCTCCCTTCACTCTGGAATAAAATCCCAGTCCAGGTTAGGCAGAGTCCCTCATTGACTCTCTTCAAGAGGAATCTTGATGAGTGGATGGGAGATCGTAAGCTTACCCCGGGTATCACTTCTGTGTCACTGTTAGACAGAGGCACAGTATACTAACCTCGAAAAAGGGCATAGCACAATTAATTTAAAATGGGTGGCAAAAGCCAAACACACTCTGGCTAGGCTTATAAATGCCCTAGGGCAGATAGCCTAGTATGAACCTATGAACCTATGAACCTATATTTACGGTCAACCGATCCAGATTGAAGCTGACCACTAACCTCTGGTTGCTATTTTGAGAAAACCAATACAAGCAGCTCCAGCCAGATTGCAACACATGATGTTAAAATTGCAAAAGTACAATTTCAATATTCTTTACACAAAAGGCAAACTTCCTTACCTTGCTGATACTTTATCCCAATCACACAGACAAACCACAGACTGTTATGACAATGGGAAATCTGAGTTTGAAGTCATGGAAGTCAAAAATATTTCTTCCACACATCTTGATGAGCTCAAACTCACACAGCTTCAGATCCACTTCTCCAGAAGCTAACTCATTTTATCAGTTATGGATGACCAGCAAAACAATCTTGTTTACCAGTAGAGGTTCAGCAGTATTTTCCTTATAGAGAAAAGATTTTGATGGAAAATGGTATCATCAAAAAAGGTCCAAAAGTGGTAATTCCAAAGTTTTTGCAACAAGAGTATATTATAACCTTGCATCAAGGTCACCCAGGAACTGATTTTACCAAAAGAAGGGTGAGAGGACTAGTATTTTGGCCCTCTATTTCAAAAGATATTGAGAAGGAAATCTCAGCTTGTTCTGTTTGTAATAGTAATAAACCGCACAAACAAAAAGAACCACTTCAGCTAAACCAGATTCCTGAACTATCTTGCTTGACAGTAGCCACAGATATTTTCAAATGGAATGATCAACACTATTTGGTATTAGTAGACTCTTATTCATATTGGTTCAGGATTGAACTACTTTGTAACCTAACTTCCAAAACTTTCATTACGAAATTGAAGAGATATTTTTATGTCCATGGTAGTCTGCACAAAGCCATTTCTGACAATGGTGCACAGTTCCCAAGTCAACAGTTCAAAAGACTTGCTGAGAAATGGGACTTTGTTCATGGTACTAGTAGTCCTGAGTATCCACAATCTAATGGACTGGCTGAACATGCAGTTCAAAGTGCGAAACAGTTGTTGGAAAAATCCAAACGTGACAAAACCGATAATTTTCTCAATTTGCTTAATCTCAGAAACATTCCTCGTGATAATCTTCTTGGTTTATCTGCTCAGAGGCTTATGTCAAGACAATCCAGAACTACACTACCAATAAGTAAGTAAGAATTTGTTGATTACAAGTGCTAAAAACAACAAAACAGTGAAAGCCCAACTCATGAAAAAGTATTTGTCACAAAAACCTCATTATGACAAAACCAGCAAACCTCTCAAACTATTAAAAGAAGGAGAGAGAGTGAGAATGCAGACAGCAAAAGGTTTTGATCGAGTAGGACTTGTGAAACATCTATATGAGGAACCGAGATTGTACATCATTGAATCACAAGGAATGGAATTTAGGTGGAATTTGAAACATTTATCGCCAGTGTCCGAGCCAGTGTTACAGCATCTTGTCTGTAATCGACACTCTAATTCTCAGAGTATGATGTGACGACCCACCACTGGACAAGTAATCAAAGAGCCTCACCACTGGCAACAGGGCAGAATGTACATTGGGAGGATGACAAGTACACACACAGTATTTCCAGATGCAGCTCTCTGCATCAAGTGCAATTTCCCTTAAGAGCAGACAGAGACCATAGTCAGTCTGAGGCTGGTTTCTCCCTCTTTCTCCAGATCCCCAATAATACTCCACATTGGCACAGCCATAGAGTTGAGATCTCAGCTGAGTGGCCAAGCCAAGGCCTCCAGCACCCTCTCTGTCCAACCAGTGCTTCGTGTCCCTGCTGAAGTAGCTGATACACACACACTTTTTGAGGTTTGATTTAGACACACATACACACACATACACATATACACACACACACACACACACACACACACACACACACACACACACACACACACACACACACACACACACACACCTGGGAAAGGCTGGTGCAGGTTTACTAGCTATGTCCCTTTTTGGCCAGACTATAAGGTAGTTATCACTGCCAACAGACAACTTCTTATCAGCTACTTTAAGGCCTTTAATTAAGGGTGTCCAATCTTACTGTGTAATATTAATATTAATACAAATTGTAGTTTGACCAAAAGCTTGGCTATTAGGAGTGGCCCACACAGTGTCACCAAATAAATATGCAAGTACTCTCAGAACTTAAATATCTCTAGACAGATCAGCCACAGTGAAAGATTTAAATATATTTAATAATAAATAATAAAAGAACAAGAAAATACTCAATATATATTCACAGTGACATCAGAGTTCAAAATCACATGAAATATTTAAAACAACATTGCAGGACAGTCTCAAATAAAGAAAAAAAATATCTAAGCTAAGCTTCACTATATTTCTGACTATATCTAGGAGAATTATACTATTTCCTAGTAACTTACTTCATCAAGCAAGTTAGATGTGTGGTGAGTAGTTTCTGTTGTTATGAGGTCCAAGACAGAATACAGAATTTGCTGCTTCTCTCACACAGTTCTCAAATGAATACCTCAAATATTACTGCTGGGATAGCTTGCAGAATGACATTATTTCTTGTCATCTGACTTTATCCCAGGTGAAACCCCCACTTCTGGAATATGGTAGTATTTAACATCTACCTTTGAAAATACATAGACCTCAGATCTTTGGCAGATGATGGAAGCCATAAAACAACTGCATTCCTTCATATTTCAAAGCTAGTAATTAGTTCACTCTGAAGACAATACAGAAAACATCTCAGCATAGAGTCTGTTCCTCTAGCTCATTGAAAAATGAAAGATACCATCTTTTATTGTATAGCCATAAAATAATTTAATTTCAGCTATTTTTCTGAAGTTAACATCCTGTATTCCAGCTTCCACTGTTAAAATATATACATTTAAACAGTTACAATAGTGCACATACATTTCTGTTGTTTTCCATTAGGACACACTGTGGTTACATTTTAAGCACAAGCACTTTATAAAGTGTCTTTTTTAACATACGTCTGTACAAACCAGTTTGATATACATATGACATACAGTTCTAATATATTTGTAACACAAGCATCTTACACAAATCATTTTGATATTCACCAATGACATATAATTAGTTACAAAATTCCAGCTTGCTGGGCTGCCAGTATCTCCCTTTGTCACATATGCTATCGAATGTTCCTGTTCCAGAGAACAATTCATCGTCTGTTCCCGTTCCTGAAAGTATCCCTAAAGTTCCTAATGAAGAGCATTCTGCAGTAACTGTCCCTGTTGCTAAACCCAATACTGATTATTATATTACGAGGTCAGGTCGGATCTCAAAGCCTTATCCAAAATACATGGCAACCTGGACATGACTGTATTTGTTTATGTGTTTATATAATTTGCATGCTTATCTGATTGTCATTTTTCATGTGAATGACAAAATTATCAAAGAGGGAGGATGTAGATCATAGTGTGTGTGTGTGTGTGTGTGTGTGTGTGTGTGTGTGTGTGTGTGTGTGTGTGTGTGTGTGTGTGCGTGTGTGTGTGTGTGTGTGTGTGTGCGTGTGTGTGTGTGTGTATGTGTGTGTGTTGTACCTTTAAATCCACTGTAGTTCATGGGCACGTACATATAAGTACTGAGCACGAGCAAGCAGAGTGCCATTTTGTGTAAGAAGCCAAAGTGAAAGCATGTATGTGTATAGCAGTCAGTTAGCTAGTTTAAGTTTAATGTTCCAGTCATCCATCCTGCTGTATTTGAGTGTAATAAACATCTTAAACGAACATCCAAGCCGCATCATCTTATTTGAATACACAAGACGGACAACAATGACTAGAAGAGATATTTGTCTCACTTTAAGTATTTTGGCCAAAAGTAATGATTCTTGGAAGACACTATCTGGAGAGTTTACTGAAAGAGAACATGGAGCAACAGGAAGACACATATGCATCTCTTCAGATTACTTGAAGCTTGCCTGAGATTACTTGAAGCTTGCCTGAGATTACTTGAAGCTTGCCTGAGATTACTTGAAGCCTTTGGTGGATAAGAAACCAGAACTTTAAAACTTTGATTTTTTTAAGAAACTTTCCTGATGCAGAATAAAGTTTGTTGTAACTACATTTTTGTTTTACTGTAAATAAAGTGCATTGATCTTCAAGTTGTATCTCTGCTGTGTATGTTACATACTCCACTTCTGGCAAATACAGGCTTTTCCTTACTGTTTCCCAAGCCAGCAAGTAAACCTACATTTTTGCTTAATTTTCCAAATGAGAACAGAGATTTGTATGAATGAACTATCAATTTGCCAGTAGAAAAACATATGGACGTTATGCTGTACAGCAGCGTGAGTATGACAGTACAGAATAGACTTTCAGGGAAGAAATAAGGTAAACGATAGACACTTAACCTACAGAAACAGGTGGCTCATGAACTGGCTATGTTAAATAAAAGGCCAGTAGCTAATGACATTTTGTTTAGCACTGAGCAAACGAAACATTTGACCAGAGATGTGGAAATACCTGAAAACACACAGAAACTTGTGACTGAGTGGAATAATATGTGCTGAATGTGGGAAGAAGGGGCATATTGTTAACAATGTGATTTTTAATTAAGCTGCTAGCAATAAAAATATAATAATTTGCTTTTCAAAAATGTGACTTCCAAACAATCTGTTGATAAAGAAACTGCACTGATGGGGAAAAACTGCAAGATCAGTAGAGTCAGCATACTGTCAAGTGACACTACCAAGTTAACAAAATGTACAGTATTTCTGGATACTAAATTAGCAAAATGGAAGTATTGGTTGATGGGATGGAATTGAAGGGATTAAAGGATTATGGGAATTGGTCAGACTTATTAAGGAGCTCTCTGTTTGCAAGGGAAAATCTATGACAAGAGAAAGAAAGAAGTGATATGAGTTTATGGAGGTAATAAACAGTATCCTATAACACATGTAGAAATTCAGATACTCTTGGTTAATGGATTGCTTCCTTCAAGGTTCTGTGAGGATTGTGGGGGTGGAGCACAATTAGATACAAATGGCCTGAATTTACCTCAAGCAAACATTTGGGGTGGAAGCAGCAACAGTAGTAGCAGGCTGACACATTACTAAGAAAATAAAATCCTGAAATTAGTAAGAGTTGGGGAGTGCAGCAACAGCAGTCTTGAATATACTAATGGAAAGAGAGGGTGAGGGCAAGGGCAGCCTGACACATTGCTCAGTATGCACACTTTTGATAAAGGAAAATGGATACATGTATAAACTTCAAAAGAAACTAAAATTAGACTTTTTGGAAGGAGAAGAAGAACATTTGTGTTATCAAAATCCTTTTACTGAGTATTACTGAGTTTTACCAGAAAAATCTCACCTGTTAAGCAATTGAAAGAAGTCAGTGCATAAAATGCAAGAGAAGAACCACTGATGTGTGATAGATAACGTCTCAAAAAATCTCTGCCTGACATACAAGGCCATGTCTAACTCGGAATTAATGGACATGCTCCACCTCAACAAATCCAAATCTCTTAGAGCCACACTCTCTAGGGATTTAAACCTCAGCAAAACAATAAATAGGACATGCTGGAGGGATAGATTCCTGTCCCAGAGACTTCCCTTGCTCTGGAATAGAATCCCAATGTATGTTAGGCAAAGCCCCTCACTGACTCTCTTCAAGAGAAATCTTGACGAGTGGATGGGAAATCGTAAATATACCCCTGGGATCATTTCAATGGCCCTGCTGGACAGAGGCTCAGGAAACTAATCTAAAAGGGAGGCAAAAACCAACACATTCTGGCTAGGCTTATAAATGCCCTTGGGCAGATAGCGTAGTACCTACCTATGAACCTAGTAAAAAAATTCACCAAGAAAAGAAAAGGAATATGAACAGTGTTGAGCTTTCCTCTGTAAGGTCAAACAGAGTACTAGACAGAAACAGACCGTTCATCAGCAGGTACTTAGAAAAATAGAAGTTACTGAGGTACAAGATAATGGAACAGCTGTCGCTTTTGTGTTGGGACACGAATAATCAAATCTTCATGGGTTCTGTTTAAGCAGCCTTATTACATACAAGCATATTACTACTGTTGACTATGGACTCTAACTTAAGTAACTTATATATAATTGACTATGCTCAAGCATGTTTACTCAACTGCTTCAACAAAATGGCACTAAGGTTATGCACGTGTGTGGGCTGTATATGTGCACATACAGCCTCGCATGCTTCTTAAAGATACAAACACATACACGTTACACTTTGATCTACATCCTCCCACTTTGAGAAATAGACCATACAATTGTCATGAGACTGTTTAGCATGGCATGCAGAAATCACAGGTAATCCATAGACATGCATTATACAATACTAAACATACAGGTATGCACAATCAAGTCCACGTTGCTGCATATTTCACACTTGGTTTAGATGTTCGTCCATATCATGTGACATAAAATTGGGAATCTGATTTAGCAACTGAGACAGTTTCTGCAAAATGGTTGACCTGTGGAATGTTCAAATCACTTTCTGGAACAGAATCAGACTTTTGAACACATTCTGGTCTGGAAACAGTGTCTGACACATTCTTTGATTGAGAGTTTGCATCACAGATACAATGTTGTGATTGCAATGAAGGTAATGTTTCTGGTACAGGAAGAAGATGTTTGTGATTCCTCCTATATTCCATTCCTTCAGAATTTACCAAGTAAGCTCTCAGCTTGGCACAAATACCTGTAATCTGTCCTATTCGATCAAAACCTTTTGTTGTCTGAATTCGTACCGCCTCTCCTTCCCTCAATGGATGAAGTAGTCTGCTCGATCGGTCATAACTAGATTTCTGGATATTATGTTTCTTAAACAATTGAGCCTTGATAGTTTTAGTATTCTGCTACCTTAGGCTGCAATAAACTGGATGAAATAGGTAACATAGTTCTAGTTTGCCTGGGAAGTAACCTTTGAGCAAGTGAGCCAAGAATATCATCACGAGATAAGTTTCTGAGATAACCAAATTTAAGAATATACCTGTATTGTCACGCTTTAACCTTTCAAGTAATTGCTTTATACTCTGTACTGCTCTTTCAGCTAGACCATTGGATTGAGGATATTCAGGACTACTAGTGACATGTACAAAGTCCCATTCTCTTGCAAATTTCTGAAACAACTGACTAGTAAATTGAGTACCATTGTCAGAAAAAAATTTGTGTGGACTACCATGAACTGAGAAATGACGTTTCAACTTACTAATAACAGCTGTTGAGGTTAAGTTTGGTAGTAGATCAATTTCAAACCAATTTGAATAAGAGTTTACCAAAACTAAGTAGTGTTGGTTGTTCCACTCAAAGATATCAGTTGCTACAGTAGACCAAGGTAGTTCAGGAATTGGATTTAGCTGAAGTGGTTCTCTTTACAAATGCAATCTGGTACTATTGCATACTGAACAAGGAGAAAGAACTCTATCAATGTCTTTCGATAATGAAGGCCAAAATACTAATTCTCATGCCCTTCTCTTAGTGGATGTAGTTCCTGAGTGACCAAGATGTAAAATATGAATGTATTCTTTTTGTAAGCAAACAGGAACAACAATTTTAGGACCTTTGAAAGTAATGCCATCTTCCTTCAACAATTCATCTCTGTAGGAAAATACACTTGCACTTCAGGCGATACACTAGATTGCTTTGACAGCCATCCTACAGTAATATAATGATTGAGCTTCTGTGAAATTGGATCACGCTGAGTGTGATCTCTTAACTCATCAAATCCAGTGGTGGAAAAATTACGCACTGACATCACATCAATGTCAAAAGTCTATGCATCAAGCTGTTCTGTTGTAAGTCTTGGAGATCTGGATTAAGTATCAGCTAAATAAAGCAATTTTACCTTTAGTGTAGAGCAACTTGAAGATGTACTTTTGCAATTTGAGCATCATTCTTTGCAATCTTGCTGGAGACTGCGGTGGTGGTGCTGTGGTAGCATTGTCGCCTCACAGCAAGACATTGTCCCATTTGATTCTCAGCTAGACCGTCTTCTGTGTGGAGACATGCATGAATGGGCGTACCTTTATTGAAGGTTGTGCATCAGGGCCGGGAACTCGGCACGTAAAAAAATCTACTGCCAATCATTAGCGGAACGGAGTTCCGCTGTGGCGACCCCTAACCGGGAAAAGCTGAAAGACACACACACACACACACACACACACACACACACACACACACACACACACACACACACACACACACACACACACACATCTTTGCAATCTTGCTGGAGTTGAATGCATAGGCTTCTGTAGAATAGGAACTAAAGGTTGATGATTGGTTTCAATTTGAATAGCTCGACCATAAATATAATCATGAAACTTAGAGCATGCAAATTCTATTGCAACAGTTCTTTCTCAATTTGAGCATATTACATCTCAGTTTGTGTTAGTATCCTAGATGCATAGACTACTGGTCTGCCCTCTTGAAGTATAGCTGCACCTAAACCAAATTTTGAAGCAATTTTTTTGTGTGACTTTTCTTTACAACTGTGTGAGGCTTACTTGATCTGCAAAACTTTTGGAAATAATTCCATTTTTTACACTTGCAACATTGCTGACCATATGATAAGCACTTCTCACTTTTAGACTCTTGATTCGCACCACAACTGAGACAGTTGACAATAAAGCTAGACTTGGGTTTTGCTGAAACTTGTCTGTATTGCACTAAGCTAGCATTGGAGCTTACACCTTTCTTAGAACTTTCTGGAAAGCTGGGCACCTTCTTTGGAAATCCTGTAGCTGCCATGTACTTAGGCCTGCTCTTGTTTGCCACATGTTGTATACTATCGACATGTGCCCTAGAACCAACTGAAACCATGCTCTTGTCACTCGCAAGCATACTTGTGGTGTGTTTTTCTGTCACTTCATGGATCTGACAAATTTCTATGGCTTTGCTCAACGTTAAATCACTGTCACAAAGTAAAATCTTTCTCACAGCAGCACTGGTAATACCACATACAAGCCTGTCCTTTATCAGCTCATCTTTTAGATCACCAAACCAACAGCTCTGTTTCTCAGGTCAATTATATAAGCTGCAAATGTTACCCCTGGCTTCTGATCTCTTGTGTAAAACAAATACCTCTCTAATGTAAAATTTGTCTGGGGGGTTACATGTTTCTCTGAACTTGGGCTTCAAACACTTGGGGATCTTCTCTTGATTCAGCTTGTACAACAATATGGCAGTCTGCACCTTCTCCTTCATATACTGCTGGTGCATACACAAATGAATGCTCTCTTTCTATGGCCTCTGACCCAACTAGGTTTAGCAAAATAAATTCCCTTGTGTATGCATTTCTATCTGTATAAGCTGGTTGTGTGAAAATATCCTACTTTTGTTCAAATATTCTCTAGTTCTCTACAATATTCTGATCAAATACAAGTGGTAGGGGATTTTGAAATCCATCTGCCATATTAACACGTGGCAGTGAAAGGAGTTTGCAAATAAGCATAAATATACACATATGCACATATGCCAGAATTAATGCCAATAACTGTTCAAGTAGAAAACAAAGACCAGCAGGACAGCCACTGCAAAAAATTCCACTTTAATAAAAGATAAAAACATGAACAAATATATGAAGTGGATAAGAGCTTTCACATAATTATATGCTTCCTCAGATCCTGATATAACAACAAGAAATCGAGTGCATTTATACATTAAAACAGCCTATCATAGAACAGCTTGCGTAAATTAGGAAAAAGCAACCACTCCCCTATTTTGATGCTTTCAGGCTTTTAAGTTTACATCCACTTAAAGCAGGCTTAATGCTAACATTAGCATTACTACCTGGATACCTATGTGCCAGTAATCTCAATATCCATTGAAGCTTCACTTGTTCTAAATAATTATTAATATCTCTACCCCTCACATTGTTAAAAACATGCTGCAGTACTCTAAAGCTAAAATTATGACCTGGTAGCAAAATAATATGTTTGGCAAGAGTATTCTTAATGTTCTTAGATTTTATTTCATATATATGCTTACTGGCTCTATCCTTTAACTGTTAAATACTCTTGTCAACATAAAAACAAGAAGAGAGGTTACATGTAGCCAAATAAACTATATAAGTGGTATTATAATCAGCATAAAAATCATGGTTTAAAAATAAATGTCATGTTGGGATGAATAAACTCCTGTTTGGTTATGACATCACATACCTTGCACTTTCTATAAGGATAGGTACCTAATCTATTCCCTCCATTAGATTTATGCTGCTTGTTATTACATAATAGTTCTTTGAGGTTACTGTTGTTCTTGTAAAAAAAAGTAGGCATATCTCCTACAACCTCAGCTGTCTGTTGATCCATAGTTAAAAAATGCCAATAGTTCTTAATAGTATCATGTATCACATTGATATTACTAGTATATCTAGTGGAAAGATACCCTGTTTCTCTTGAAATTCCCTAAGGGCCTCCTTCTGTCATGAGCATTGGTATCAGCCTTTTCACATGGACCCAATCTCTTGGCTAACACTTCATTTTATATTTCATTTGCCATTTTCTTATTGTAACCTCTGTCCTGAAATAACCCCACAAGTGTATTTGCTTCTTTTCTCAATACATCTTCCTTAGTGCATAATCTAGATAGCCTCATGAACTGGCTTTTCACAATATTGGGGAAGATGTGACTGGGGTGCATGCTACCACTATTTAATAATCCATTCCTCCAACATGTTTTGCGATGTAGGGAGGAGGCAATATTACCATTAGATTCTCTTATAAGTGATACATCTAAAAAGTCTATTTCCTCATGGGAATACTTCAGAGTAAATCTAAGAAAATCCATAGTGGATTCTAAATAAGAACCGAACCTATGCAATGAATCCTCTCCCCCAGCCCACAATAACAAGATGTCATCTGCAAAACGTCTGTAGAACTTAACATTCCTTGAAAGTAGATCATTGCAGAGATGTTACATTCCCAAAAATGCATCACCAAATTTGCATAAGAATTTGCACATGGGGTGCCCATAGTGACACCCCATTTTTGTAGATATAGCTGTTTTTTTTCATATATAAAAACATTATTTTCTAAAATTAGGTCCAAAAACATACAAATCAAATTAATAATATCATTAGTAAAAACACACTCGACCATTAAAATTTCTGTTATTGCTTCAACACCATAAACATTTGGTATGGATGTAAACAAAGTTTTAACATCTAAAGTAACCATTAGGCATCAATCAGCATCAAATTTATGTATATAACCAGTCAAATCCTTCAAAAAATGAGCAGTGTCCTTTAGTATTGTGGGTATCTGGGACACAGTCTTTCTTAATTTCCCTTCTACATATATGGATAGGGATTCTGTGGCCCAAACCCCTGTGTGACTATGCTCTTGGCCAAAGCAAACTGTTCTGAGTTCTGTGAAGCCACTATTGGCTGTGGAACGCAGCGAGGTTGTGAGCAAACAGTCTGGTTTGCCATCTCATACACTTTACTATTCAGGTATCTCCATGCCTTCAGCATTATTAGCCCCGCCCCCTCCACAGTCTTGTTGTAGTTCCTCCAAGCAGTCTTTGTTTAATCACATGCATATTTTCTATTCCTCTATCAGGACCCTTTCAAACTTCAGCACTTGGGTGATACAGGGTGGCAGCAAACTTGTTCCCATTCCACTGCCAGCCTTTTAGCATTTGATAACCTAAGGCAGTGTAACAATGTATATACCATCTGTGAGAGGCACAAATATTTAACCAATCTGAAGGCATCCCGCTCACAGTCCACTGCTTGCAGTAAGCATTGTACTGTCATAACATCACCCATTCAAATGCAACATCATTATACTAACTATACAAGACTGTTGTACGCAGATACTTTCAAAAAATCTCTACCCAAACCTTCTCGAACTCTTATTATACCTGCTCCACATACCTGCACATCAACACTGTCATCAACGTGCCACCAACAGCAAACCACTCCCATGTCTGGAAGGCATCATTCAGCTACTGGTAACATCTTAGTTATTAGTGGCTCAGTTGTTAGACACACACATTCCACACTCACCAGGCTGAACAAGAACAGGGTGACAGTTAGCTGCTTCTTAGCAACCAAGGTAGTTGACATAACTAAGGACCCAACATCCTCTTCTCAAGCAAGTATGACCATGAAATAATTGTAGCCCATGTGGATATAAATGAAATATTACTAAAACACCTGAATACCATGCAGAGAGGTATGTTGCAGCTTATAATGCCAGATTCAGCTAAGGGTAAGACACTAGTTCAGCTCGCAATCCTCCCCTAGAATCTTGCCTAGATACAAGGAAAAGATCACTGGGTTCAACAATTGGCTGAGTTGCTGGTGTCATTCCAGGGGGATCCAACATGCCATCTATCATCTCGGGACAAAATGATAGGGAGTCCAACTTACTTTGCAAACCACGACCTACATATTTTTTCAGGGTCTTCCACATACTGGCCAAAGTTCATGCCGCCCCCATTATTCTTCTTTTAGGCAGTGTTCTTCTAAGTACGTATACTGATCCAATCAGCCTGTCGAACTGTTTTACACTGATCCAATCAGCCTGTCGAACTGTTTTACACTGACCCAATCGGCCTGTCGAACTGTTTTACACTGATCCAATCGGCCTGTCGAACTGTTTTACACTGATCCAATCAACCTGTCGAACTGTTTTACACTGATCCTATCAGCCTGTCGAACTGTTTTACACTGATCCAATCAGCCTGTCGAACTGTTTTACACTGATCCAATCAGCCTGTCGAACTGTTTTACACTGATCCAATCGGCCTGTCGAACTGTTTTACACTGATCCAATCGGCCTGTCGAACTGTTTTATACTGATCCAATCAACCTGTCGAACTGTTTTACACTGATCCAATCAGCCTGTCGAACTGTTTTACACTGATCCAATCAGCCTGTCGAACTGTTTTACACTGATCCAATCAACCTGTCGAACTGTTTTACACTGATCCAATCAGCCTGTCGAACTGTTTTACACTGATCCCATCAGCCTGTCGAACTGGTTTACAAATGTAACTGGAGCAGCTCTCCTCTCTGCTCTTCCACTGAAAAGGGGAATTTTCTTTGCCCAGTCAGACTTTCCTGGTAACCAAATGGAATAAATAAATAAATAATGAAATAATGAACACCCCCACCTAATAAACACCTCTAGTCCCAAACTGGATGATATTAAGGTGTTTCTTCTCAATGCCAGGACTCTTAACAATAAACTGCCTGACTTTGAGGCACTTCAGCTATTGGAATGTGTCGTTACTGGGACAAGGTTAAAATCTTTAGAGGCACCCCTTGCTTGGATTTTGTGCCTTCCATGCCTTCAGACCCACTTGCACTGGTGGTAGAGTGTCAGTGTACATCAGGAAAAATCCTTTCAAAATGGATACCCACAGGACCTCCCACCAGTATGTTTATTTAAATACAACTCTCCTTAGACAATCTAATTTCCAACTCATAGCCTGCTATTGATAAAATTCCATGGCTCCAGATTGTCACAATAAATTCCTGCCATACATAGAGGATATCCTTATAATCAACTGCTTTTTAATCCTTAGTAACTTCAATTATCTTTCCATTGATTGGGTCTTCTAAACTTCCTACAATTGGTAACAGTATTTCTTAAGAGCAGTGTTTATTGGACTGGGTAAACAAAAATGCCTTGGATCAGCTTGTCCTTAAACTGACTCAGGGTGTAAAATTTCTTGACTTAGCACTTACTAACTTGTTCCTATCCGTTCTCCTTCCATGGTTGGTCCTTCATTAGTAAAATCTGAACACAAGCTGGTTACCTTTACCGTCTAAACTTACACTCCCATAGTTACAAAAATCACCCTCGTTAAAGAGGCCAACCTCATATGAGTATGTGATGAAATTCTTAAATTTACCCATTTATTCCATTCTGCCATGCCCATTTAGTTAAACGTATTGACCTAGCAGTCCCTTACAAAACCAAATGAAGTGGTAAATGCAAAAATAATTTGTTCTGGTGGTCTACCAATATAAACAAACTAAATAACAAAAGGCCAAAACTCCTTAAACTCCTTCATACAGCTAGAACCTCAAAGTATAAAAGAGTATTAAAAACCTCACTAGGAAACTGAAAGTAAGTACAAAAACCAGTGAAATTAAGATTAGCAACAGAGGCAAAGGATAATTGCAAGTCCTTCTTCAGTTAAATAATCAAAGTAAGAAATATTTCTCAATTCTGTTCCAAGTTTCTCCATTATGAAAAAATTTCTCCAAAGCCAACTTCATGCTTCTTAAGACAGAAGTAGTGAACTTCATGACACCCATGCAGATGGACAATACAGTTACAACTGCTGAATCCTACACAAATGCACTCTATAAGCACTTACACAAATGCATGGATCGTGCTATCCCAAACAGAACCAAGACGCTATCCTCCAAAAAATTGAAGCCAATCTGGTGGTCCCCTGCCATAAACAAACTGTACAACAGAAGGAAGAAACTGTTGCAAAAGAGAGTAAAATCCTATGAGTGGAGGAGCTCCCTGGTCAGCCTCAGTAAGAAGTTGAGATCCCTTATAAGATCCTCCAAAGCTAGCTATGAAAACAAAATCGCCACTAAATCCAAGGACATCCACAAAGCATTCTATAGCTATGTCAAGAATCTAGATGGCAGCACCCAGATCTGCTCTGAGTTGCAGCACAAAGGCACGAACATTACAGAACCAACTGATATTGCCAACATCCTGGCAGATCGGTTCAGTGCTAACTTTACCCCCCTCTCATCCCCTAAAGCGCCCATATCTATACAGGAAGAATGCAGAGTTCCTGTAATCACAACTATGCAGGTAAAAGCTGCACTCACTAAAGCCAAAAACACAGCATCCATGGGACCGGACAACATCCCAGGCTGCATTTTACATGAACTTCAGAATGAACTGGCTCCCCACTTAAGCACCATGTTCAATAACAGCCTCGCATCAGGCTTTGTGCCCACTGAATGGCGCACAGCAACAGTTATCCCACTCCACAAAGGGGGAGCCACCACTGATCACGGGAACTATCGACCTATTAGCCTGATGAGCCTGGTCTGCAAGGCCATGGAATGTATCATCATGGAACTCATAAACAAAGACATTGGTAACCTCCAAACTCTGGATCCCACCCAGTTCGGGTTTGTGAAAGGCAGATCATGCTTCCTGAACCTGATCGACTTCTTTGAGGCAGTCACCAAAGCCGTGGATGAGGGTAAGGTGGTTCACACAGCCTATCTTGACCTTGCCAAGGCTTTCGACACCATCCCCCATTCTGGAATTATAGCTAAACTCACTAAACTAGGTATAAATCCCTACGTCACAAGATGGGTTGCCAACTGGCTCACTGACATAACCCACACTGTAAAAGTTGCAAACTCCAAACCTGACCTCAAGGCAGTGACAAGTGGAGTGCCACAGGGTTCCATCCTGGGACCTCTCCTGTTTGGTATCTACTTCTCTGAAGTGCAGGCTAACACAGAAGGCCTCTGGCTGATGAAGTTTGCAGATGACTGTAAACTAGGAGCCATAGTCAAGTCCCCAAATGATGTGGACATCCTACAGAAGGGCCTCACTGAGACAGATGCCTGGTGTCAGAGCCATGGCCTCAAGCTCAATGCCAAAAATTGCAGTGTCATCCCCTTTGGTAAAAACTCTGTACCCATGAACTATCACATAGGCAGCAATCTACTTAACACCGAATGCGTGATAAGAGACCTTGGGACCCAGGTGGACAGTAGTCTCTCCTTTGATAGTCACATTGCCACAGTAGTCAGGAAGTCCTTCTACGTGTCACACCTCATCATAAAAGGGTTCTCATCCAGGAAAAAAGAGGTCATTGTTCCCCTCTACTCGTCACTCATTAGACCCATTATAGAGTACAATGCACCTTTTGGAATGTACCTCACAAGACATCTGCAGCAGCTTGAAAGGCCACAGAAGTACCTCACAAAGAGGTTTACTGGCCTCAAACAAATGCCCTACACTGACCACCTCAAAAAACTCCAGCTTTACTCCGTAGCATATCACCTACTCCGAGGTGATCTCTGCCTAATATATAAAGCTATGTCAAACCCAGAGTTGTTGGACATGCTACACCTAAAGAAATCCCAATCCCTCCAAGCTACATGCTCTAGGGACCTAAACCTTGTCACCACAATAACAGTAAACAGGACATGCTGGAGGGATAGATTCCTGTCCCAGAGACTTCCTATACTCTGGAACAAGCTACCCATCTATGTCAAGCAAAGTTCTTCATTAGCACTCTTCAAGAAAAATCTTGATGAGTGGATGGGAAATAGGAAATACACCCCGGGGATCACTTCTGTGTCTCTGCTGGACAGCGGCACAGGAAAATAACTTTCTTGGGTGGCGTAAGCTATGGTACCTTGCTGGCTAGGCTTATGTAGGCCCTTGGGACGATAGCCTAGTACCTACCTATGAACCTATGAAGCCTCTCAATGAAACCCAAAAGACACTGCAAACATTTAGGTTTGTAAGTTTGCAGGAAAGTTCACACCTGAAACTAATATCTCCTCCATGACCTTTCCTGAGTCACTCTCACATCTCTCAACCTCTTAGCACAAGAATTCTGGACAAAGCCAAAAATAATGCGAGTACAAACGTACAAAAACAGGCCATTATTTTAAATATTGTTCTTATAAACATTGAAAGTTGATAGAATGACAAGTTTTGCATCAAAGGGTATGAAGTTTGAAATTTTGTCTTTTTGTCTGACATTATTAAGTAACTTCAATCCTTAAAGATTTGCCAGTAAAGGACAAATTGTACTAGAAACAGACCACATATATACAAACAAATCTGGATATTCTGCAAAATTCTGGACAGCTGAGAGGTATGGACTCCCTTCTCATAAGGAACATATTCTTAAAATACTCTCATGTACCAAGAACAGTCCAGACAATATACCGAGTTGTCTAATAAACAGTATTAAACATGCACTCATTAATCCCCTGCTCAAACTGTTTAACCTAGGCCTTGCTACAAGCTGTGTCCCCGTATACTGGTGATTGTCTCATAGTATACTGAATGCTCAAAACATCAAATACAAAAATAGCAATCTTTTTACATTGAATCTAAAAAGATTGAAAAACAAAACAAAAAAAAAACAAAACCATATTTTTTTATCCTCTGCATCTCCCACATGTGTGTGTGGGGCTGTGGCCCCTCCCCTGCTAATTATATATGCCATCCCTGAGATTTCACAACAGCATAGTAAGGGCAAATTCACAAACCTTGCTGCATCACAATGTTGTACACAAAGCAGCCATCAGGCTGACAAAGAAGTCTGTAAGAGCATTTTGCTATTCTGAGCATTCACTCTTAGACTGCAGCCATCCTGGTACACTACTGTAGAAATGCCTCTCCATAAAAGTGGACCCTCTATAGACTCAGGAAACTACAGACCCATCAGACTTGTGAGCCTTATCTGTAAAGCCATGGAACTCATCATTATCAACCTCATAAATCATGACATCAAGAACCTGAGTAAGCTAGATATGCTGAAATTTGGCATTGTAAAAGACAGGTCCTATCTGCGGAGTCCTATCAGATTGTTTGAGAAGGTCACTCAGGTGGCTGACAATGGTTACACTGTCCATGCTGTCTACCTTGATCTGACCAAGGCATTTGATACCATACTGCATGATGGAACCATTTGTAAGTTGATGGCCTTAAAAACAGATAACTGCTTGGTAAAATGAACAGTCAACTGGCTTCTGTTTGGTATCCATTTGACTGATTTGCAAACTGACAGCAATGATCTGTGATTAACAAAGTTTGCTGATGGCTACAAGTTGGGTGAGGTTGTTAAACCCCTTTGGATAGATATACCCACCAAAATAAACTAAAGTCAATTCATTGCACACAGAGAAAGAGCTCAAACTAAATGTCAAGAAATGCAGAAGCATCCCCCCAGGAAGCATAAACACACTGCATCCTACTGCATTGCAACCATCCCTTTAGCAAAGAAATCGGTGATTAGGGATCTGAGCACATGGGTTGAAAGCGCCTTCTCCTTTGACTATAATGTGGCAACTGTAATTAGGAAATCCTTCTACATTTTGAAACTAATTGCTAAGGACAGCTCATCTAAAACTAAGGAAGTCATTGCCCCACTGTATTCTGCCCTAGTAAGATCTATTAATAAATATAAAGTACCCTCTGGCATGTACCTGGCTGGGTATTTTAAAAAATTAAAAAACAAACAAACAAAAAAAAGAAACAGAGGTTCCTAACAAGAAGGATCTCTGGTTTCAAAAACCTAAGCTTCTAAAAGTGATTGGAGTCCTTATCCTTGTACTCAGTGTTGTATAGGCTCCTGGAGGAAGACCTGTGCCTAGCTTACAATGCCATTACGGATCCAGTTATTCTCAACCTCCTTTTCCTCAACAAGTCAAACTGTGCTACCGATATCAGACCTAAGTAAACCTAGGTGGAGAGACAGGCTCATTACCCATTGCCTCCCCTTGCTTTCAAATAGGAACTCCAGCATGTCAAGCAATGTGATTCCCTATCATCCATCAACGTAGCTTGGACAGCTGGATGCATGCCCTGAAATTTACACCAAGGCTCGTTGGCATCACATTCTTTGCAAAAAGGGATACAGCTTGAGCATGGGTTTTCGCAAATTGCACGTGCATGCGTGTGTGTGTGTGTGTGTATACATATGCATGTGTGTGTATATGTCTTTATATTTATTTACATACTATATATATATATATATATATATATATATATATATATATATATATATATATATACAGAGAGAAAGAGACTTACACATATACATACACATACATAAAAGAGTCTATGACATACATCTGAAGTATCAAAACTTCAGATACCTGTCATAGCACTAAAAGTTCCAGCCTCAAACCCACTTTAGAGCCCATATAATAGTGATCTGTTGCACTCTTGCAATTTTAGTGGGAGCAAAGCATTTTTCCATGTTGTATCTGTAGGTTCATCATGTTTCCACAGAGAATTTGTATGGCTTGATGCAGAATAAAGACATTATCTCATTCTTTTTAAAAAGGGGCCAAAATGACAAGTCATGGCCTATGGAAGTCTTGCTCCATTAACATCTGCTTCAGATGTGCAGCAGTGCTTCTACACAATCACAGGAGCGCTTTGACACGATCTAACATACTGTTGTAAGAAGAAGGTTCTCAAAATGCCATAGAATTAGAGCTATAAATTGATAAGTGACAATACGGCTTACTCTGACGACTAAATAATCAAAATTTAACAAAGAAAATAATAATATAAGAAAAATAAGTACATTATTCCTCATAAAAAACTAAGTGCAGACAGGCAATAAAGGTTTTCCTAAATCGACTGGAATGAAATAAGGATTAGAGAAACTGATTTGGCTAGCAAATGAGGATAATTATAAAACCTAATATAATTAATGTTTTGAAACACACACACACACACACACACACACACACACACACACACACACACACACACACACACAATAGAAGTATAGCTAGAAAAAAAAAGATTCATAAGACTACATCTTTCTACTGGGGTAAACAGAGCTATGCAACAATTAGTGGAATACTAGTGCAAAATTTGAATCCGTGTTTCAGATTCTAGTATCAGAGTTATATATTCTACCTTCCAGGCATTATACTCTGCCAGAATGCCTACAAACTGCAATCACTGAAAAGAAGCTATCTTAACATCATGCTTCAGACAGTATACAAACTGTGCTGCTGCATGCCCAAGGAGCTCCTGCAAAATTTATAGCTCACTTCGTAACAAAGTAGAGTTTGTATCTTTTTGATGTAAGATAGCAACAACTGCCCTTTCTCCTGAGGACAGCAAAAAGAATGTTGCCACTAGAAAAGAAAAAAGAATAAAAGCTATATAAGAAACTAGGTAGTAACACAATGAAACAGAATACAGATTTCCAGATTTGTAACAAATTCCATACTACTCTCTGATGCCTAATGTTTCAGCTCATACCAAGTATCCTAACGCAAGTGCATCTCTTGCACATGACTTATTTATAGTTATAAGCTGTGTTTTGTTAAACTGACTTACAACACAAGCAGCAAAAACCGCTGTGGCAGGAAGTTATACTACACGAATTGCCCAGTTTAATTTCTCCAAGTGTTTTGGGTTTCTAATACCAGGATGGGAAAGGATTCCATTCCTAAGTAAAAGTATGACTAAAGTTCATGAAATTAGTATTGTTTCAATCTTTGATGTTAGCCAAAAGTTCTCTTCACAGCACACAGCACCTGCAATTTGCCCAGAACTGACTACTTCTGCAATTCACACAGAGTTACATGCATCAGTAGCATATCTACATATGACAGTAAATTCTATTTTACGAGGCCCATTGCTCCTAATACTATCGGAACTGTTTGGGTATCCTTCTTCCACATTCTCCTCATTTCTGCCTGCAAATCTTGGCATTTTATAATTTTGTGTCTCGCTCTGCATAAGTCACTGTAATCACTGGGTGTTGCAATTTTAATTATCAAAGAATTCCTGCATAGCCAGGGATAAGTGGGGGTAGTTTCACTTCATTGATATTCAGTTTCTGCCT
Source organism: Protopterus annectens (assembly GCF_019279795.1). Classification (NCBI taxonomy): domain Eukaryota; kingdom Metazoa; phylum Chordata; order Ceratodontiformes; family Protopteridae; genus Protopterus; species Protopterus annectens. Next base: position 202,136,319 of record NC_056749.1, read on the forward strand.
TATATAAGTGGTACATTTTGGATTATTTTCTGCTTAAACTCTGAGCTTTGGCCGGCTAAGACCTACCTGCAATCAACTGGACATATAAGTGAATTTAAGTAAATCTTTATCTGCATTTTTCAAATAATACAGCATTTAAATTGATTTATTTGTGTTGCATTGAATACTATCTAGCTGGAAGATGTGGCTCTGTTTTTCAGTTAATGCTTGTCAGAATTTAGTGCTTGTTAGAATTCCTGCATAGCCAGTGATAAGTGGGGGTAGTTTCACTTCATTGATATTTGGTTTCTGCCTTATATAAGTGGTACATTTTGGATTATTTTCTGCTTAAACTCTGAGCTTTGGTTGGCTAAGACCTACCTGCAATCAACTGGACGTATAAGTGAATTTAAGTAAATCTTTATCTGCACTTTTTTCAAATAATACAGCATTTAAATTGATTTATTTGTGTTGCATTGAATACTATCTAGCTGGAAGTTGTGGCTCTGTTTTTTCAGTTAGTTCCCCACCCACCATCCCTGCTTTTGTTTTTGTGTTAATCTTGGTGGCTTTGAAACTGCTCACCCCTTTTGTAAATTTGCATTTGGATACTCCTCCTGGGCCCATCTCATTTGCTCACTCAAAAATAAAATTGCACTTTATTCATCTGCTTTTACTGTATTTGTGTTTCTTCCTACTTTATTACTTTATTTTGCTTTTGCGTCATCTTAAAAGTACTCAATTGTATTTATTACTGCTTGGTGTAACTATTATTCTAAGCCTTTTGGTTTAAGCACTTGGGCTTCTGACTAGTTGTTTTACATTAAGAAGGTTTGTGGTCTGCACTGTTGTGGCAGGACAGGTAGCTTACATCCTTCTAAGATGGGAACTGCTGATTGAAGGCTCAGTGTCTGTTATTCTAAAAGTATATTAGTTCTGGTTTAAGCACTTAGGCTTCAGGCCAGTTATTTTACATTACGAAGGTTTGTGGTCTGCACTCTTGTGGGAGGAGAGGCTGGACTCTGCCCTACTGAGCTGGAAATTTCTGGTTAAAGGCTTATAGTGCCTGCATATTTGAACTGTTTCTTACTGAAATTGGTGCGTCTTGTTTGCTGTAGCGTAGACTATATCCAGGCCTGCTGAATCTAGCTTTGTTTGTATAATTTGAGCACTAATCAAGGCCTTCTTAAAAGTATTCAATTGTATTTATTACTGCTTGGTAGTAACCTGATTAAAGTGTAGTTATCATTCTAAGCCTTTTGTTTTAAGCACTTGGGCTGCAGACCAGTTGTTTTACATTAAGAAGGTTTGTGGTCTGCACTGTTGTGGCAGGACAGGTAGCTTACATCTTTCTAAGTTGGGAACTGCTAATTGAAAGCTAAGTGTCTGTTATTCTAAAAGTGTATTAGTTCTGGTTTAAGTACTTGGGCTTCAGGCCAGTCATTTTACATTAAGAAGGTTTGTGGTCTGCACTGTTGTGGGTGGAGAGGCTGGACTCTGCCCTTCTGAGCTGGGAATTTCTGGTTAAAGGCTTATAGTGCCTACATATTTGACCTGTTTCTTACTGAAATTGATGTGCCTTGTTTGCTGTCGCATAAACTAGATTTAGGCCTGTTGAATCTAGCTTTGTTTGTATAACTTGAGCACTAATCCAGGCCTTCTTTTTTGGAGAAGGTTCCCCTGCACCCCAGTGGCAGGAGTGTGCAGTTAAAACTTGTTTGATTGAAGACTGCAAGAACAGGGCTCAGTTTTGAGATTTTTTTACTGGTTAATTGGGTAATTTGTTTAAAAGCCTTTTCTGATTGCTTGTAGTCATCTAAAGCTGTTTTAAGTGCATTTTTTACTGTTTTTGCCTTATCTTTTCAAAAACATTTCTCCTTGTTTCCCACCTTTCTAAGCTAGTATAGTCCAGTTTTCAGGCTAGTGCTGAATTCAGGGCTGTGATACAAGTTTCTGAGTTGCCCATACCTTACTTGGATAGAAGGAGGTTTCTCTGTTCACCTGTGAAAGAGGGAGCTTTGAGCAGCCATCTGTCCCTGGAGGAGTGGCTCCAGCCCAGAAGTTAGTAGTTTATGGGCCATTTTGGACTAATTTCTATCTATTTCATTTCCCTGCTGTAAAAACCGAGTTTGCATGGTTTTGCACGTCCGGGCAATGCTGGTTAGCTAAGGCTAAATTATTCCCGGCTCCAACAAGTCTCCTCTTCAGATTTTCCCTTGAAAGTAGTCTAACTCTCAACCTAAGCACTTAAAAAGCATCCTACAGTCCAGCACTTGCTCAGACCTAATAGCAAGCACTAATATACACCGACACTTGATTGCCCAGCAGGGCAAGGCTCATTATTCACCCCTCACCAACCAAGCGACTAAGCAGCTCACCCTACTATTCAGGCATGACCAAAGGGCAATTTCAGGTATACTCTCCAGTCCAGCTGGTGAACTTGGGTATCCTGAGGCAATGTTACAACTGTCTCGTGTACACAGGCAACCCTCTCCTCCTACCACAAAACATTAACATATGCAGAGATGCAATTATATAGCTAAATTGGAGGCTAAGCTCTCTCCATCCAAGACTAGAACAGGCAGTCATGAGTAGAAGGTTAACACTTGCACCACACCTCCAGCCTCACATAGACATACTAAACCAGCACTGGCAAAAAATACACATAAATACATGAAATCATACTCGGAGGGTCTAAATAAAAACCTGCAAAAGCATCAGGGACCTCCAAAGCAGACACCCAAAAAACCTGCACCTCCCGTCACAAACCAGACAACACATAAAACACAAAATGAGTGTGCCGCACAATCACAGCCCTTAAGGCAAAATAACATAACTAACACACTAGTAATAGGTGACTCTCTAGTCAGGTACACTGACATCCCACTCACTAGGCTGGACATGGAGAAGGTTACTGTTAGCTGCCTGTCGGGAGCCAGAATCCGCCACATAACACAAGCACTCAGGTCACTCCAGAACAAGTACAAATATGACTCTGTCATTGTTCATGCTGGTGTGAATGACTTGAGACATACCTCCCTGGACTACATGAAAAAAAAGACATGGAGGAGCTCTCTGATCATGTAGCCCAGGCAGGTATGACCCTGACCCTGAGTAGCATCCTGCCCTCACCAAGAATGATACCGCAGTATAAAGAAATAATTATCAGTTTCAACAATTGGCTAAGCTTCTGGTGTCATTCAAAGGGGATCCAGTGTCTGTCAGTCTGGGATGACATGCTCGACAAGCCTTGTTCCTTCGCAAGAGTTGGCTTGCACCTGTCACCCCTAGGCTTTCGAATACTGGCCAAGGCTCTTGCTGCCCCCATAGTACCTTTTTTTAGGCAAGGCTCAAAAGTCAAACCTACCACCATAAACAGCACAAATAAATAAATGAAGGTTATGCTACTCAACGCCAGGAGTTTAAATCTCAAAATGCACATGCTCGAAGCACTCCTCAGTATGGAGAACATCGACATCTGTGCGGTAACTGAAACCTGGTTCAAAGCTCCACAGAGCACCCTAGCACTACCGGACTGCAACTCATACCACACATTTCAGCCACAGAACATGGACCGAAACACAAAAGGAGGGGGTGTATCCATATTCATCAAGGATATCTACACCTCCAGGTTAGTAGTGCAGCATGATACCTCTGAGATCATCCATGTGCAAATAACATCAGGCAAATCTGCAATGCAAATTGTGGCCTGCTACAGATCACCCTCCATGACCCAGGACCACCACTCTGCCTTTCTGGAGACACTGGAAAACATGAAGGTCCTACCGAACACCCTGATATTGGGTGATTTCAATTACCCTACCGTTAACTGGGAAAACTACTCAAGTACAAACTCCCAGGTCCATCACCTCCTGGAATTTATCAACTCAAATGCCCTGGTCAGCTGGTAAACTCCCCTACCAGAGGTAAAAACATATTGGACCTGGTCATCACCAACATGGGCGACAGGTGTTCCATTACTGGTTAGATCAGACCATAAACTAATCACTCTCGATGTCTACAGCACACCACCACCCTCAACTAAGGAAACCACAGTGAAGAACTTTTCTATAGCAAACTTCACCTTACTTAAGACAGAGGTGGGAAGCTTCACAGCCCCCATGCTAAAGGATAACAGTGTCCAAGATGCAGGAACCTTTACAAGTGCACTCTATGAGCACCTACAAGGGTGCATGGATCGTGCCATCCCTAGCAAAACCAAGACTCACTCCCCTAAGAGAAGGAAACAAGTCTGGTGGACCCCTGTCATAAACAGGCTATACAATAGAAGGAGGAAACTAGTTCAGAAAAAAAGCAAATCCCAAGAAGGGAAGACATCCCTGATCAGTATCAGTAAGAAACTAAGGTCCCTCATAAAATCATCCAAGGCTAACTTCGAAGGAAAATTAGCCAAGGATTCAAAAGATAACTACAAAGCCTTCTTTAGCTTTGTCAAGAATCTAAGTGGTAACTCGCAGATATGCTCTGAGCTAGTGCAAAATAGCACAAAATATACTGAACCTACTGATATTGCCAACATCCTGGCAGATAGATTCAGTGCCAACGTCACCCCCTCTCTCACCCCCAATAGGGCCCACAACAATACTGGAAAAGTGTAGTGTCCCAGAAATCACAGACGCACAGGTGAAAACAGCCCTTTCAAAAGCCAAAAGCACAGCATCAATGGGGGCCAGATGGTGTCCCAGGCTGCATCTTGCATGAACTACAGAATGAACTAACCCCCCACCTAAACACACTGTTCAACCTCAGCCTCTCCACAGGCTATGTGCCCATAGAATGGCATTCAGCAATGGTTATTCTGCTCCACAAAGGAGGGGCCACAACTGACCCTGGTAACTATCACCGCATAAGCCTGACTAGCCTGGTCTGCAAGGCTATGGAGCGCATCATCATGGAACTCATTAACAAAGACATTGGGAACCTCCATACACTTGACCCAACCCAGTTTGGTTTTGTTAAGGGCAGATCATGCCTACTAAACCTGGTTGACTTCTTCGAGACAGTCACCAAGGCCATAGATGAGGGGAAGGTGGTTCACACAGCCTACCTTGACCTCACCAAGGCTTTTGACACCATTCCCCACTCGGGAATTATAGAAAAACTCTCCAGCCTGAACATAAACCCCTACATCATGAGATGGGTTGCCAACTGGATTACAGACATAACTCACATGGTAAGAATAGCGGGCTCCAGGTCCGACTCGAAACCAGTCACAAGTGGTGTCCCACAAGGCTCGGTCCTGGGACTCCTACTGTTCGGCATATACTTCTCAGTAGTACAGGCAAACACAGGAGGACTATGGCTAACCAAGTTCACTGATGACTGCAAACTGGGAGCCATAATTGACTCTCCTACTGAAACAGACATTCTCCAAAAGGGCCTTACTGAGATGGACACCTGGTGTCAAAGTCATGGTCTCAAGCTAAATGCCAAAAAATGCATAGTCATCCCATTTGGGAAAAGAAAAACACCCATGAATTACTACATAGGTGGCAACTCCCTTAAACAGAAGAGGTAATAAGAGATCTGGGGACCCAGGTAGATAGTAATCTCTCCTTTGACAATCATATTGCCAAAGTAGTTAGGAAATCCTTCTATGTAGCCCATCTAATTACTAAAGGGTTCGCATCTAGAAATAAAGAGGTTATAGTGCCCCTCTACTCGTCACTCATTAGACCCATCATAGAGTAGAATGTCCCATTTGGAATGTACCTCACAAGATATTTCCAACAGCTGGAAAGACCACAAAAGTACCTCACCAAAAGGATTACTGGCCTCAAACATAAGTCCTATGCAGCCCAACTGGAAAAACTCCAACTGTACTCAGTGGCATATCGCTTACTCAGAGGTGATCTCTGCCCAACTTACAAAGCCATGTTCAACTCAGAACTGATGGACATGCTCCACCTAAAGAAATCCAAATCACTGCGAGTCACTCACTCTAGTGAGCTAAACCTCACCACAACAATAAATAGAACATGCTGGAGGGATAGATTCCTGTCACAGAGACTCCCCATGCTTTGGAACAAAATTCCTAACTACATTAGGCAGAGCCCTTCACTAACACTCTTCAAGAGAAACCTTGACGAGTGGATGGGTAACAGAAAATACACTCCTGGGATCACTTCATTGGCTCTTCTTGACAGAGGCTCAATTAATTAATCAATGGGGTGGCGAAAGCTGACACACTTTGACTAGGTTTATAAATGCCCTCAGGCAGATAGCCTAGTACCTACCTATGAACCTAAAGCTACTTTTTAATTATTTTCATGGAATACTATATCTGGTTTTCTCACATCTATTTTTTGAACTGTTGGTAATGGGTGAGCCCATGTGATATAAACTTCATGATTCTCTATAATGCTTTTCAGCTCATGTTTCCAATTATTCTCAGCGATTCCAGTATTGTAATGTTTTCATAATCCACAATGGAACAGTCTTGCTACATCATTATGCCTTTTAGTATGCAGGCTCTTTGCCATTAGTGTATCACAGTCAGCATCAAAATGGTGTCTGTTTCCAGTTCTGTTTTACAAAACCTGCACTCGTCTATTTCTCTCATAAGTTTAATGAACTTTGTAAGCCAATATGTACATGTCCATATTCTGGGCCAATAAAATTAGCATTTTGTGTTTTGCTTTAAATTCATTTCTCCTTAACCTTTCCTGCATCAAATTCTGATTGACATGAGGTTGTTCCAGGAGTTTTCTATATTTACAACTATATTTATTGCCGTTTCCACATTTCTTCCCTTCTCATCTGATCATTCTGCTTATATTCTTTCTTTTGTATTTTGGCATATTCAGTTGCTGCCTGATTTTTGTTTACTTTGCGTTTGATTTCCATTCCTGCTTCACATCGATATGTTTCTGCTAAGCAGGGAAGTCAGACTTGTTCTCCTCATATTTTAAAACTTTCACTATGTTTGGAGCTTGTGGGATCAGCAGATATATACATAGTTCAACAATTGCAGATGCATATATGTAATAATTTTTCAAGGAAGCCCATACTTCCTTCAGAATGAGGAATATGCAATCTTGGTATACACTTGTTTGTGTCTTTCGTCTTTTCCCGGTTAGGGGTCGCCACAGCGGAACTCCGGTCCGCTAATGATTGGTAGTTGATTTTTATGTGCCGAGTTACCAGCCCTGATGCACAACCTCCAACGAAGGTATGCCCATTCACGCATGTCTCCACGCAGAAGACGCTCTAGCTGTGAATCGAACCGGACAACGTCTTACTGTGAGGCGACAACTTGGTTATACACTGATTTTTATATATCATTTGATAAGTGTGGAGCATTTTTCTTGGTTTCCTGTCTAACCGATCCAAACATTTTTGGGGCCAATCACCCAAAAACTATAAGTTAGAACAGGAAGAGCAAATTGGTTTATAGCTTGGACTTTGTTCCTAGATGTCAGGGCTATTTTCAGTATTCATTTTGGTCTTCTAAAATATTCCTTACTAAGTTTTGTTCGTATGTGTTCATGTTTTATTGTTGAGCTGTCATCAGTTCCCAAATATTCATACACTCCCTCCTACTAAAGTTCCTTTATATCATACCTGTGTGCCAGACTCATATTTCTTGGTGCTGCAGCTTTCCTGATTTAAATGTTGCTTTTCATATTTATCAAGATCAAATGACATTCTTATATGATCTGAAAGTTTTTAACCACTTGCAGTTGTGCTTACAGCTCCTCATCTGATGAATTATACAGTTTTAAATCATCCGCAAAAAGAAGACGAGAAGTCTTTATACTTTATTGTTTTCTGGGAGCCAAATTATAACCATGACCTAATCTGATAATGGGTTTAGGGCAAGACAAAAGAGCAGCGGTGATAAAATGTGCCACCATGGAATATCTCCCTTTGAATTTTTATCCTTGGAATAATAATTTGTCCTTTATCATGGCTTAACTGTAAAGTGGTTTGCCTCTGTTTCATGGTCACTGTAATGTAATTGATCAATGTATGGTGTATCTTATACATCTGTAAACACTACTTTATCCATGAATGTGGGATGCTGTCAAATGCTTTTCTGTAGTTTATCCATGCCATACTCCGATTCTGCCCCTTTATACAATTCTCAATTATGACATTATTTAACAAAAAATGATCTTTTGCTCCATGTGACTTTCTTTTGTTGCCCTTTTGTTCTACTGTCATGATTGAGTTTTCTTCTAAGTGACTATAAACTCTATAAGCATCAGTGCCAGTATATAGTTTATACATCAGAAGGCAAGTTATTGGTCTATAGTTTTTAGGATAGCTTGCAGATTGATGTCTGTTTGGGATGCACATATAAATAGTTCTTATTCAGGGCTAAATCTTCATGTAAAGATGTTTAAGCCAGAAATTAGGTACTGCATTTGGGCCTGGGGTTTTCCAGTTAGGAGCTTTTCTTAATTTTGTTTCAAAATTTCTGTCCCGTTAAGTAATCAAATTCCATATCCTGTACATTTGAACTTTATTTCTTGTATCCATTCAGCATCTTTGTATATTCCACAGAGGCTTCATAGATATTACTCCTAAATGTGTCTATTTCTTCTTTTTTGGTGGTATTTCTATTCCTTTTGCCTTGTTTTCTAATTCTGTATAAAACTTTTTGGGTCATCAGTGAACTGCTTTATTACTTTATTATTTGCGATTGTACAATAGATCCTGGTCTGTTCTGATAATGCACTTTGCTTTTATCATGTCTGTCTTTCTAAGTATTTTTGTTGATCTGTTCCCTCTTCAATGCTCTTCTAATAGTGACACTTGTCATAATTGCTTTATAGTTTTCTATATTCAATACTTCCATGGTGGAATTTGATTTCTTTCCTTCCTTTCCCCTATTCCCCTGTGTTTCTGCGCTAAGACTTTATCTGTTACAGTATATACATCCTGTCTATTTCTGTTGTATTATAAATGTCTGTTAATAGTCTTGATTACTGTGTTTCTTTTACCAGACTTCTAACATTTTGGGTCTTATTGACTTTCTGTGATCTATTTCTTCATTGATCTTAATATGTCTAGCCATCTGTATTAAATCAAGCAACTCTTCCCTTAGATCATTTTCTTCTAAACATAGGATACATTTTTTTCTTCTCCATTTCCTCTGGGCATTCTACAGAAAGTTCTAGAACATCTTCCTGTGACATATTTGCTTAAGCTGCATCCTGCTTCATCCATTGCTGTTTTATATGAGAACTCACTGGCTTATCAGTTCACAACACTGACTGTGCCAGAATTTCCACTGTTTCCTACTTCTTCCCTTCTGTGCAACTCCATTTGAACTTTTATTTTTATACTGGTTTCCTACTGAAGGCTTCAGAGTATCTTCATGTGGCAGGTAATCAGATGTTTCCCGTTCCACTTGTTTCACCTTAATTTGGTGACTCACTGTTCCAGTATGCTGTGATGTTACAAGAGTTGGATTTTCAACAATAAATCCCTCATTTCACAGGTAATTTATAACTTCAGTTTCTATTTCTTTAACTTCTCCATTACTAATCCTCGTTTCTACTTTTTCCTTTGTTTTCTTGTGTTTTATATTATGAAATTTTCCATATCTGGATGCCTTTGCCTGTATTTCTCTTCAAATATTTCTGGTTCTGCTTTTTTGTATTGATTAGTTTTGTTTTCTCACCATATTAACTATCTTTTTCTTTCTCATGTCCATATTTCTTCTTGAGATATCTCCCACTCCACCTGTTTCTTGTTACTTTGGGGACTCATTGTTCCATCATTCTGTGATATAACCTGTGGTAGACTTTCAACACTAAACCCTTCACTTTGCAGGTCTTCCCTAACTACAACTTCTATTACTTTAACTTCTACTTTACTAATCTTCTGTTCTATATTACCCCTTTGCTATCTTGTTTTTTGTATTGTGAAGTTTTCTATATCTGGGTGCCTTTGCCTGTATTTCACTTCAAATATCTTTGGAGCGTTTTTTTTTTGTATTGATTAGTTTGGCTTTTTCCTTTGCATAAATATTGCATAAGATCAGATATCTCTTTCTTTCCCATGTCCATGGTTCTTTTTTATACCATTCAAACATTTCTAGATTTTGTTATATTTTCATACTTTCTCAGTCACTTCTTTTTCCAAACAGCCCAAAGATTCTTGGTTTATATAATGTTTTTCATGAATGTGTTGTATTAATCAACACAGATTTGCATTTGAAGCTTTTGACAGTTTTTCTTGTGCAAGTATTTTTCTTTCCTTTAATGTTTCACTTAATCTTTTGAATATCTTCTATCTGGAAATTCTGGGCTTGCATAATAATAATAACAACCCATAATTTGTTTATTATCTTCGATAGTCCACTCTATCATCCTTATGAATTTCTTTTCTGCCCTGTCAGTTTTTATGCTTTTTTGTGGACTACGTCCTTGTACAACGGGTACAATGGGGGGGCTCATCCTCTCCATGAGGCTGGGCTAACTGCATTGTAAGAATGTTTCTGTGTCGTGAGGATTCTACACTGTAATTTGTTCCAGTCCTGGCACCAATGCACATACCAGGATTGGATACTTTTTTATCCTGGGACTTGTGCATCCAGCTGTCTTTTTTATTTTGTAACCTACTTTTGTTCATGATATATGCTATATAAAATACAATCTATATATCATTGTCGTCTTGGTGAGATTTTGTAAAAGCAGGTTCTACCTTGTGAAGGCACTCATCAATACTTGGGAATTAATTCAGTTCCGGCAATACTACTCTCCTTTGCTTGCTGATTTTATCATCTTTCCATTTTTCCTGTAGGAAATATGCCAAATCTTTAAAAGGGTAAATAATGTGGTATAAACCTATCTTGCATGTACTGTAAATCACAGAAGTAGAACTGATGGCTAGACAGAGGCTGCCATGTCATTATTTGTAGCTACCCAACCAAACATCCTCAGATCATCTAACATCTCAGCAGGAGTTAGAGAGTAATGGAAGGGATGGAAAAGTCTGCACTTTTTTCATAAGTTTCTACTTGCGTTAAGTGTTCCAAAGTGTCTCAGTGGCAAGTAGTATTTTCCGATAAGGAAGGAAGATTTCAAGCTCCTACTCCCTGGAATTCCCAGTTATGTGTATTGCTAGTGAGATAGGTAATTGCTTGAAACCCATTTATTTAATTTTAGTAATGCATATAAACTGAAACAAACCCCATTTAAGAATTATTTTGAAAAGGTGTTTCAGTGCTAGACAGAAAGATAGATAGACAGACAGATAGATAGATAGTGGACTGCTGACACCTGAGCTCACAAATGCATTGGAAGTAAATGTGCTTTCTGTGATGTTTATAATATCAGTTATGGCAGGAAGTTGCATCTTGATTAAATATCAGTTATCTACAACTTAGACTGTTGTGTCTAACACTTTTGCTGGTAGCAGAACACTTATGTCTCTATTTATATTTATATGTATGTATGTAAGTTTATACATTTTTTTCAGCATGCACTTTAAATGTGTAACTCTGAACTTGTACCATTTTGGTTTCTTTTGTCATTATTATATTTTTTTTTTTCATATTAAAATGTTTAAACACTGTACCTAGTTTACAGACTCATTAAAAACCTTAAGTATGTCTGATAAGGGTGAGGCAGTAATATTTTGCCCAAGAGGGG